>NW_026641736.1:0-79532 GCF_028554395.1 Pezoporus wallicus | reverse complement strand
GTTAATGTATTTTGCCATGAAGAAAAGGAAATAAGAGGGAAAGCCAGGAAAAGAAACAGCAAAAAAGAAACATATCATGTTTAGAAGATTTTTAGTATTTGGAAATATTCCAGTAAGCTTTATAGTATGCTGCATGCAGGGCAAAATTTTAACATAAAGAATAAAAAGCAGTTTTTGCCTATCAGGTATGTACTAAAACAGAGGACCTAAACCATGTCACTCACAGTCCAATCAAAACTCAAGCCAATGTTTGTTTGTTTGTTCAGATTCAAGAAAAATATTAACAAGATAAATACCCTTCACTTGGGGTGAGTTAAAACCTGATAGAATTTCCTCAGCCTCTTTACCCAGGAGTTTTGCAATGATGTAAACAGCCTGTCCCCACAAGAAAAGCTTTCCATCATGTCCACTGTTACTAGGAAACAGTTTCTGACTGCCAGGGTTCTTCTCCAGTTCAACAAAATTGGCTGACACATAGTAATACTCGGATATAACAGGATATCCTATGGAGTTTTAAAATAAGTAAAGTAAGTGAATAAATTTCACTTCTCTTATTATTTGATTGTAGTTCCCTAATAAACCTAAAGTGGATTCAAATCCAGGAAAAAATATACCCTAGCAACAATTTGATTGAACAGAAAAGATTACTGCTATTCATTGTTATCTTGCAAAACCACAATCATCATGGCAAACCTAGGGCAATAGTAAACTACTTTATTTTTCACCAAACCACAAAATTCCTTCCCAGAACACATACACTTTCTGTATAGCACTTTACTGTGCAAGAAGAAAAACAATAAAGCAAACTTCAGTACAGGTAACAAGCCATAACCCAAAGAAATGAAAGCTGTATCAGGATGAAACACTTGGGGTGGTTTTCCCCTACACTTAACACCAGCTCAGTATCAGACAACTTTGTAAAGCTAAAATCTTGGCCAAAAGTAGTCAACCATTTAATTAAATGAAAATTACAATTTTTGCATGTACACAAAACCAAGTTAAAACGAGCATTTTAGTTTTGAAGCATCATGAAACAAGATGGCATAACTTCTTCATTAGAAGGCAGCATATCTTGCATCTACAGTTATGCCACAGGTATTACTGATTATTGTGGATTAACAACCTCTGCTTTGACATTTTTTAAGTGGACAAGAGTCAGGAATTTTGGAGCATAATTACAAATGACTGACCTAATTATATGCAATAAAAAAAGCAAAGTAATATACTTTCTGCAAAATTTTGAATTTATTTGGATAAAGGACATGTGATAAACAGAATAAAGTTGCAGTGTCTATTTGCTTAGACAAATAATTACTGATAAGAAACTAAGAAAAAGTGAAAATTGAGAGGTCTTAGAGATGGAATATTCAAGTGAGTGAGGCATCAAAACGCACCCAGAAATTTTGATATATTGTCATGGTTTAAGCCCAGACGGTAACTCAGAACCACACAGCTGCTTGTTCACTCCTCCCCCTTTCTTCCTCCCCCGCTCCTGGAGGGATGGGGAGGAGAATCGAAAGAATGTAACTCCCACCGGTTGAGATAAGAACAGTCCAATAACTAAGGTACCATATAAAACTACTACTACTACCACGAATAATAATAATAATAATGATAAGGGAAATAACAAGGGGACCGATATCCAGCCTGACCTGAGCAGTGATCTGGGCCTTCTGGGTAACTCCCCCCAGTTTATACACTGGGCATGATGTGCTCTGGTATGGAATACCCCTTTGGCTAGTTTGGGTCAGGTGTCCTGTCTCTGCTTCCTCCTGTTTTCGTGTGCCTCTTCTCACTGGCAGAGCATGAGAGACTGAAAAGTTCTTGATCAGAGTAAGCATTTATTAGCAACAACTAAAAACATTGGTGTGTTACCAGCATTGTTCTCAGACTAAAGTCAAAAACACAGCAGTGCACCAGCTACTATCATGACCAGTGTTCAGTTCATCAAAAGTTCTTCTATGAAAAGATATATCAAAAATACCAAAAGCATCTCTGTTCATCAAGGAAAAACGGATGAATTTGACAAGTCATGCTGACATTTTAAAACAGAACATTTTTTAGCATTTAAAGGGGAACAAGTTAGATGAAACCTTTGTTGTAATCCCAACCCACACCATTTTATGATTCTATCTTTCATTTCCTTCCACAGTTTTCCTTTGCAATTACCATATTCTTCCAGATTATTAAAAATAGTTGTAATGCTTCCCTTCTTACCTTATCCTAGAAAGCTACCATAATCCTTTAAATTCAACCAGAAATTTCAAAAATGCTGTTGAAATATGTCTTATCCAAAAACTAGTTATATTGGTTTAGTTCAATCTCTTCCCACAGCTATAGATGCAGAGCTACTACACAGAAAGTCCTAAATATTTCCTTTGGGGAGAAATCCCAGGAAAAAAAAAAAGAGCAGCCTTTTTGAATTCTTAAGGGTGAATTCTGAAATACAAAAATAAGGCAATAAGGACAAAGAAAATAAACAGCACACCCACTGAGAACAAACATACCAGAACACCTTTATTAGAAAAAGTTTAGATATGTTTTTTTGTTAGCTATGTTTAGGTGTATCTGATATATATTTATGTATATGTACAGATGCATTTATGTCTATGATGTTTAGATATGTTTGTTGTTGGTTTTTATGCTTAAGTTTAAAGTTTTTTTGTTAAGTTTTGTGATTTTTTAAAAAATGCATGTATATTGTTACACACAATTCACAAAAAACTATCTTTTGTTATTTCAAGAAAAGCCAACAAATTCTTCTACTGAAAAGGCAGAGTGCAGTAGAAAGCTGGAATTTGACTACTGTATACAGATTACTGTCTTTCCATGGCTCTTCAATGATCTATCAAGAACCAAAGCTTCACAAGTTTTGTTCATAATATATATATAGAAATGAAATAACTTGTCAAGAGAAACAAACACAGTGAAAGTTTGCACACAGAAAAGCCAGTGTTAGGTTACACACTGAACTATTTCAAAACACGTAAACACAGTCACAACTTGGGCTTTTTAACCCATGAGGCAAAACTCTCAATGAGATATTTAGTGTCACTGCACTATGGTTTATTTTGGAAGGACAGAAAAATCATTTTGTAACTTTCCCCTAAGGGCTCATCTCTCAAATGCCTTTAAAGAACAAGAATGCAAAGCTATACTTACTATCAATAATCATGAAAATAAAAACCAGGGAATTCACACTCAATGCCATCAAAAATCTGAAAAGAAGAAAAATTAATCAGACATTTATTATTTTTTTTTAGGAAATATATGTGAATATCCAACTGAATAATTTCAAAGCAACAAAAGACAAACATGAATGAAAAAATATTTTAGTATCAGCTTTTCATTTAGGCTACAGCTTCTTAATTCATGGGCACTTAAACAGTGCCTTTACATATGCTCTGGCCCATTATCAAGCAGAATTTTTATATAATCAATGTTTTGTTTTTCAGAAACTACTGGGAAGGAAAAGAAGCAAATTTTCATCTAGATAACCTTTACTGATAAATACTGTGGTCAAAAGCAGCATTATTTTCTATACACTCAGATTGCATGCCATGGTTTAAGCCCAGCCGGCAACCCAGAACCGCACAGATGCTTGCTCACTCCCCCCCTTCCTTCCCCCACCCCTGGAGGGATGGGGAGGAGAATCAAAAGAATGTAACTCCCATGGGCTGAGATAAGAACAGTCCAGTACCTAAGGTATAACAGAAAACCACTACTACTACCACCAGTAATAATAATGATAAGGGAAATAAAAAGGGGAGAGAATACAACCGCTCACCACCAACCGACAGATACCCAACCTGACCCAAGCAGTGATCTAGCCCTTCCAGGTAAGTGCCCCCAGTTTATATACTGGGCATGACATGCTGTGGTATGGAATACCTCTTTGGTCAGTTTGGGTCAGGTGTCCTGTCTCTGCTTCCTCCCGGCTTCCCCTCCTCCCTGGCAGAGCATGAGACTCACAAAGTCCTTGGTCAGAGTAAACATTACTTAGCAACAACTAAAAACATCGGTGTTATCAGCGCTGTTCCCAGGCTGAAAGTCAAACCCACAGCACTGCACTAAGACTGAGAAAAATGACTGCTACTGCTGAACCTGGGACAAACTGTAGAGAACTTCAGCTATAACAGTTACTTTTCTCCTTTGTAGTTGCTGGTGCAGTGCTGTGTTTTCAACTCTAGTCTGAGAACAATGCTGATAACACAGGGTTTTTTTTAGTTGTTGCTAAGTAATTCTTACTCTTAACAAGGACTGCGTGGAGACCTCATAGCAGCCTTCCAGTATCTGAAGGGGGCCTATAGGGAAGCTGGGGAGGGACTCTTCGTTAGGGACTGTAGTGATAGGAGAAGGGGTAATGGGTTAAAACTTAAACAGGGGAAGTTTAGATATTGGATATAAGGAAGAAATTCTTTCCTGTAAGGGTGGTGAGGCACTGGAATCGGTTGCCCAAGGGGGTTGTGAATGCACCATCCCTGGCAGTGTTCAAGGCCAGGTTGGACGAAGCCTTGGGTGAGAGGTTTAGTGTGAGGTGTCCCTGCCCATGGCAGGGGGGTTGGAACTAGATGATCTTGAGGTCCTTTCCAACCCTAACTATTCTATGATTCTATGATTGTATACATACAACTGAAACAACTGTAAATAACATTTTTAATTTAGTTTTTAAATATTTTTTCCTACTGGTGGGTCAATCTGTAATGTAAATAGAGGAAGAGTTCTAATGTAAATAGAGAAAATTTATCTTTTATTTGACCTTAGGCTTTATGAAATTAAATATTTTTAACACAGTTCTTACTTTACCCCTGCTGTCAGCACACTGCAATGCAGAGATTTTTACATCAACACATTATTTACATATACTAAGACATACAAGCAGGCATGCTCATATCCACAAGTAACTTCTGGTTAAAGATCATGTACACACACACCTGTTCTGCTACATAAATGAAAAAATTGTTTAGGCATGTTTGGAATGTACATGTGTGAGTGCTGAGTAATACTTTGTTCATTTTGATTGCCTTTTAAAAGGGGCTTTTTTTTTTTCTTCACTTAGTAACTAAAACTTCTGATGCAAATGTGAAAGTAAGCTGTGTCCTGGGTTCAGCAGTAGCAGTCATGTTTTTTCCTTTGTGTTAACTGGTGCAGTGCTGTGTTTTGACTTCTAGCTTGAGAACAGTGTTGGTGAAGCCGATGTTTTCGGTTGTTGCTAAGTGATGTTTACCCTGACCAAGGACTCTGTGAGGCTCATGCTCTGCCAGGGAGGAGGGGAAGCTGTGAGGAAGCAGAGACGGGGCGCCTGACCCGGGCTAGCCGGGGAGGTATTCCATACCACAGCACGTCATGCCCGTGGTGGGGGGGTAACTGGGAGTTACCCGGAAGGACAGGGGCTTCCGGGTGGAACTCGCTTTCTTGGCCGGTGGTATCGTATTCTCTTCCCTTGTTATTTTCCCTTATCATTGTTTTAGCTGATAGTAGCGGTGGTGATTTGTTGCTGGACTGTTCTTGTCTCAACCCGTAGGAGTTGCACTCTCTCGATCCTCCTCCCCGTTCCTCCGGGAGTGGGGAAGGGGAGAGCCCCTGTGCGGGGGGGGAGACGGACACGGACCTCGATTGTTGTCAGCTCGGCACCACTCACTGGGAGTGAGTGAACAAGTTACCTGACTGGGTTTAAACCACGACAAGCTGAAACTTAAGAATGTTGCTCATGCCCTGGTTGCTTCTGAAGACAACCATAGGTGCTGAAGGATTTAATTCTGAAATAAATCCCTCTGACATTAACAGAAAGGTCAAATCAGTCATTAGTGAAATGATCCCTCCATCTATAAATAGTAGCAGTTTTTATAACACTCAAAAGTGAAGGAAAATAGCGAGGATAATCTGAAGATAACTTGAAGAAGATTCTGTATATTTAGGTTTTATTGCTATTTCCTTGTAGTTCTAATAAGGTCATGAAAACAGCTCTGTTTTCCTACTCTCAAAATGAGGAACAAGTGTTCACATTAAGGCACCTGGTTTGTACAGCAGCTGAAAAAAAGATGTTAAACCTGTAAGCACCTCCACATATTGAACATCATAAGCAGTTTACATGTTTTAAATTATTGTCTTTCTATTAGCTCTTTGTAGTTTGACTTGCATTTTTGTATCCTGACTTATTCCTCCTACACTGCAGCTAGCTAAATGTATTCTTTGATTTTATTAATTGTGTGACAACCCAGACATTGTGATCCTTTCATCCTTTTTTTTTTTTTCTGATTTTAATGTTTATTTTAAAGATACTTTTGATTTTGGTCCCAGCATCTAACATCTGGGATTTTATATGCCTGTTGTTTCTTGACTTCCTATATTATTTCAATTCCCTGTGCAATCATATTTCTCAATATATATTTTATATATATTATATATAATATATATTCTCTATACACGTATTACAAAATCAGATTAAATGAAGAGGGGTGAAAAATCTGATATAATATGCTTCAGACTAAGAATGGAAAAAATATTTTTTTGTCAATGCATAAGAAAAATCCATTGTAAATCTCTACTGCATGCTTTTACAAAGCAGGAGTGGGTGTGTGTAATGATGGCTTGGCTTTGTGAGTGAAGATTTGGGAAGGGGTTTACCCATGCTTACTACAAGCATGATGACTAAGGGCAATGTGGGATAGGCAAATCTGGTTGGAAAAAAGGCTGCTTAGGCATTCAGAATGTTTCCGAACAGGACTGACATCTCCTGGGACAATCTCAAGCGACCAAGGTCCTGAATCTCCCGCATGCAAGGAAGCAGAGACAAGACACCTGACCCAAACTAGCCAAAGGGGTATTCCATACCAATCCCCTGTGCTTAAACCACGACATCGGGGTTGGGGTAGCTGCTGTATTTGGAGTTAGAGTAGCTGCATTGTCTGTTGCTTTGCCCTCAGATCCAGAGACATCTTTTTCACTTTGAAGGTGCTGGATAGTGTTGAACAGGGATCTGTAAGCATAGGCCAAGGCCCAGCATGTTGCCATGATTTGTCCCTCTCTGGTATGACCAGGATGACAACACACCTCATTTAAGTGTTTTACTAATTTTTCTGGATTTTGCACTTGTCCAGTGGTGAAGTTCCAAAGCACTGGAGGGGCCCACTGGCCTAGACACATGCCCATACTATCCCACATACCCTGCCACTCATGACTGTCCAGCCTCGGGGAAAATCTCTTGGTACTCCTATATTGTCGTCTAACCCTAGACAAGACCCAAACCTGACTCTGCTTAACTTTCGAGATCAGACAAAATGGTCATGGGTAAAACACACTCTGTATGTGTGCCAACAGGGTGATCCCCATCACAATCAGCAGGCAGGTCTCAAGGGTACCCAAAGGCCATTCAAGACATTCACAGCTCTCAAATGATGCTGTAAATAGTCTGGTGAGAGAGCTGGGAGTGTAAGGGAATGTCTCCTTCATAGGTTGACCACCTGAGGAGGGGAAAAAAAGATGTGCAATTGCTAAACACTTCTATTATATACCTCCCAAAGTATAGAAATGATGACCACACTGGGAACACAAGCCAGATCAGTTTCATGATCAATGAGTCTATTGTATTACAAGTCATTACCATAAAGTACAGCGAAACAAGAACCTTAGCCCGACCCCCCCAGCCGATAAACACTAAAACAGCAAATACCAGCTGTAAGTAAGGTACGACGTGCTGAAACTCCGAGATCAAGAGCAACAACTTTGAGAGCCAATAAATCAGCATTGTGATGAGTGCCTATTAATCCAAAACAATGAATGCTTATCCCAAATATGATTAGACACACTCTGGTCAGATATGTTGTTATCTCAACCCTTTGTGCCCCACATTGGGTGCCACAAAGAACTGTCATGGTTTAAGCCCAGCAGGTAACTCAGAACCACGCAGCTGCTCACTCACTCCTCCCTCTCCCCCCCCTTCCTACCCCTGCTCCCAGAGGTATGGGTAGGAGAATGGGAAGAATATAACTCCCATGGGTTAAGAACAGTCCAGTAACTAAGGTATAACACAAAACCACTACTCCTACCACCAATAATAATAATGATAAGGGAAATAACAAGAAAAGAGAATACAGTCGCTCACCACCCGACGACTGATAACCAGCCCGACCCTGGCAGTGGACTAGAACTTCTGGGTAACTGCCCCCAGTTTATATACTGGGCATGACAAGCTATGGTATGGAATACCTCTTTGTTTTGTTTGGGTCAGGTGTCCTGTCTCTGCTTCCTCCTGGCTTCCCCTCCTCCCTGGCAGAGCATGAGACTCACAAAGTCCTTGGTCAGAGTAAACATTACTGAGCAGCAACTAAAACCATTGGTTTTTTCAGTGCTGTTCCCAGGCTGAAAGTAAAAACAGCTCTTCAGCAACTACTAAGATTGAGAAAAATGACTCCTACTGCTGAACCCCGGACACCATGATTCATACAGTGCCTCTGAAAACAGCAAAGAAACAAACTTCTTATGAATTTCTTTTGTTGATTTGTTTTTTTCTCTCTGTGCAACTCTGAACCAGACTAGCAAGTACAGTCCATGGGATTATCATTCCAATAGCTGTTCTCTGCCCTGTCACTGTCTTTCTCCCTCCAAATCTAGCCTTCATTGTCCTTTGAAGCTCTTGACTGCTGCCACACCTGCAACACCATAGGCAGATATTACCAATGTCTACTGAATCCAATTATGGCAAACTGAAAAAACACAATGATGAAATTTAGGGCCCAATAAATACCAGCCTAAGAAGAAGCAAAGAATCCAGCAGCAGAATGCATTTATCAACACAGCCATTGCAACCACAAGCTGGGTTAAGGTGATCTGCAGAAAAGACTCCGAAACAAATTTTCAGAGTAGGTATGTTTATTCAGCGCTGGGCAGCATGGGGGCATGCTCCACCACAGGCATGCTGCACCCTTCTGGGGTTACATTGCTCACTTATATTATGCAAGCTAATTACATATTCATAAGATTGCTTCACACCTAATACATATATAAAAACTATTCCCATCTACTATTATAATTAGTCCTCTGGCATTAGTCCAATCATTGAGCCTGCACAGTGCCTCCTGGTGGTGGTTGCCAAGGGTCATGGGGATGAAGGCCGATGGCTCCTCATTGTCACCGCTAGTTGACCTCACAGTGTTGCGCAGGCTCAGTGGAGTTTGATATTTGTCCAAACCGCAAGTCTGGTACATAAACAGGAACTTATCACCCTTGCGAGATTTATTGCTACATTGTCCTTTTGTTTGCTTCCTTATCTTTGTTAGTATTGCTATATCACACAAATACAGCTGTATCCCTACATTGTCCTTTTGCCCACTTCCTTATCTTTGTTAGTATTGCTACATTACACAAATACAGCTGTATCAAAGGAACTAAAAATGAAGAGTCCTTATGTAAGAGAAAGAAACTTTTGAGCACTCAGATCTGCTCCCATCAGCAAGGGGCCAACTCAAATTTCTATCCCGCAAATCCATGAATCACTTTGAAGAGCATTTTCTGCTCTCTCACATGCCAGGTTGAAATAGGGGAGTTCTAAGATTTAAAACTTGTTGCTTGTTGGGTAATTAGTTCGCATTGTTAATTTAATTAGTGATAATACACCTTAGTCACATTGCTGGTGCAACCTAAGGGTTAACAAAGTGCGGGACTTAACACCTGTGAAAAGTTAGCTACATTTGTAACTTTTGGGATAACATCAGCCAATCCAAGGGGAGACTGAGCCCAAGCAAAAGAAGAGAGAGAACCGGTGCAAGCCAGTTTTGTAGTTTGGACACGATCCAAGGAGTAACTGAGCCTGCGCAGGACCAAAAGATTACTTGCAGTGTGTCAAGGTTTAAACCCAGTCAGGCAACTTGTTCATTCACTCCCAGTGAGTGGTGCCAGGCTGACAGCAATCGAGGGTCCCCCTCCCCACCCCCCCCGGGGCTCTCCCCTTCCCTGCTCCCAGAGGAACGGGGAGGAGGATCGAAAGAGTGCAACTCCTATGGGTTGAGACAAGAACAGTCCAGCAACCAATGAACAACACAAATCACCACCGCTACTACCAACGACAACAATGATAAAAGAAAATAACAAGGGAAGAGAATACGATACCACTGGCCAAGAAATGAGTCCCACCCGGAAGCCTGTGTCCTTCCGGGTAACTCCCAGTTACCCCCCACCCCGGGCATGACATGCTGTGGTATGGAATACCTCTTTGGCTAGCCTGGGTCATGCACCCCGTTTCTGCTTCCTCAGCTTCCCCTCCTCCCTGGCAGAGCATGAGCCTCACAAAGTCCTTGGTCAGGGTAAACATCACATAGCAACAACCAAAAACATCGGTTTCACCAACACTGTTCCCAGGCTAGAAGTCAAAACACAGCACTGCACCAGCTACCACGAAGGAGAAACATGACTGCTACTGCTGAACCCAGGACACAGTGACAAAGAGGAACTGCTAGCCTTCATCCCCACGACCCCCTACAACCACTACCAAAAAGCACTGCGCATGTGCAGTGGAGGAGTTTATGGAAATACTAATTATCATACGAAATGGAGACAGGTTATGAATATGTATAGGAGCTCTCATGAATATGTAACTACAATGCTATATATGTTTGAAGAACAGATGGCTGCAGCGCGCACGACTTTGGTGGGATACCCCTGTGCTGCCCAGCGCTGAATAAACATACCTACTTTACAACTCTAACTGGCTGATTGGTTTTAAAGTCCTTTTTCCGCACATCAATTTGGTGAGCCAGCCAGGAGAACTCTCTGCCTGGCTGTGGGATCAATCGTGGGACAGACGCCCCTAGGCACGCCCTGAGCACATTCTTTAGAGAAGCCTCCACTCCCAGCCGCTCACCACGGGGACAGACAAGGACCTCCTGAAGCCACGGATAAATGGTATGTTTTAGGAAAAGGGAAGGGCCTATAAATCGCTGGGGATGCCCACGCTTGGCGGGGGCTGCTGATAATGCGTGCAGCGACGTCTGGCATGCAGCATCACCCCCTCATGGAAGAAAGGGTACCCTGAGGGTTGAGGGGTTTGCTGACCGATAGAGCGGCTGCTAGTGATCTTGAGGGTTGATCAAGCAAATCTGAGGTAATTGCTGCATCTCAGTACTGGAAGCCAGAACAGACCTGCTAATGACTCTATAAGAAGCAGGAGAAGGGTAAGCAGACCTCCCAAAATTATAATACTTTTAATAATCTTGGCGGGTGTTGGAAGGATACTAACTGGAGTGATGATTTATCTGTAAATGCCTGAGTATTTTGTGGTATGTTGTATCATTTCATGTTATTTCGTGCTGTGACATTTTGTGTTATTTCGTGCTATTCTGTATTGTTTCGGGTGTTATTTTGTGTTGAAGTGTTTGCTTGCATGTGTGTCTGATGTGCAGCGCTGCTGTGAAGCAAGGGGGAGAGTCCTAATTGGTAGTTCTGTTTGAAAGGTTGTGGATGTCTTGGCATGAGATAGACTTCAATTATGAACGTCAGGGATTTGACTAATCACCGAACTGGCAGGTCCAAGAGGGTCAACTCCTTCAGTGGTTTGGACTTGAACCCTGGGAATACTTAAATGAAAGAGGAGGCTGGAGTAGATTAGGGGAGAGACATTATTTAAAGGGCATGTATGTGACACCCGCCGGGCAGGCTTTAGATAGTAGCCCTGGATTGGGAACAACCTGTCCCAGATATCCTCCAGAACCCTAGTATTAACGGACACATAGGGGTTATCCTTTGCTTTGTGTGTGGGCTTACTAATAAGAGTGCACGGAGAAAATTGGCATCCGGCACAGGTTCTGTTGAAATGTAAATCTTGCGACAGAAGGTGGCGCTGTTCATCTGAAAAATGGAGACCGGAGCGTCCCAAGTGTTTCCCGGAGCCCCCAAGGTTTTATGACCAGGAAAGGGCACAACAGGAGGCTAAGATAGTGAAATTTTTATGTGAAAAAAACGAGTCCCAGAGACTCGGGGTATTTGGGAAGAACATTGGAAAGAGATTGTAAGAAAACATATAAAGAAGTTTGAATAAGATTAAAGTAAAACATAACAATTGATAGGAGGCTATTAAAAAACGGGTAATATCCAGGATAAAACTGTTTTAAAGAAAAGTCCTCTTACTTGCATATTGGCACACTGGAAAGATATTGCCGGAGCCGGAAGGACAAAGAATAAGAAAGCCCTCATTAAATATTGTAACCAGTGGTGGCCATTATATAAATTTGAGGATGGGGCCAAGTGGCCCCTGCATGGGTCAAGAGATTACAATACCATCCTGCAATTAATGTTGTTTTTAAGGAGAGAGGGAAAATGGGATGAAGTATCATATGCGGATATGTTCTTCACCCTCCGGAATCACCCGGAGTGGCAAAGGGACTGTGGAATAGTGCCGCCACAGGACCCTATGGTACTCACCCTCAAGCGAGAAAATAATAAGGGGCTTAGAGATAAACTGAGGCGGTGTTGCTCAGCATGTAGTATTGGATAACAGTGTACTAGAATAAATAAAACTCACCGAGCATCAGAACAGGATTTAACTAACCTGCTTAAGCCTCCCCCTCGATCACAGGAACCGGATGTAGTCTCGGATGGAACTACCACTCCCCCAGGCAGTCCTGTATCCTCCCGGACGAGGAAAAACTCAGCCCTAACAGTTTTGCAGGCTTCCCTCCGAGAGACAGTAGGATCGGATGGCGGAACAATGTTAATTAAGGTGCCTTTTTCAACTACCGATTTAGAAGCCTGGAAAAGAATTGCCAAGGACTACAGGAATGATCCGGTAAGTGTAACCAAACATATTCAATTTATTATAAAACAATACAACCCTGATTGGAATGACATACAGTTATTGCTAGACTATATGACCGAAACGGAGAAACAATTAATTCTAAAAACCGGAGGGGATTTGGCTGAAGACCATTATAAGACCACAGGGGGAGATGTTAAAGGTTATCTCCCCCTTCAAGACCCAAAATGGAATGCAAACAGGTCTGCACATATGGAGAGACTACAGGCATAACAGGGATGGATTGCAAAAGGAATGGAAAGGGCCATTACTAAAACTATGAATTGGTCAGCACTGTATGCAATCAGACAAGGTCCTTCTGAGTCACCATCCGAATTCCTGGATCCATTGAGGGACATAATGAACCATAACACACCGCCAGATCCTGGATCAGAGGTAGGAATACAGCAATTAGTCTCCTTATTTTTGGGCCAATCTACAGGAAATATTAGACGTTGCCCTGGGTTCAGCAGTAGCAGTCATGTTTCTCCTTCTTGGTAGCTGGTGCAGTGCTGTGTTTTGACTTTTGGCCTGGGAACAGAGCTAATAACACTGATGTTTTGGTCTGGCCAAGGACTTTGTGAGCTTTATGCTCCACCAGGGAGAAGGGGAAGCTGGGAGGAAGCAGAGACAGGACACCTGACCCAAACTGACCAAAGAGGTATTCCATACCACAGCACGTCATGCCTAGGGATGTAACTGGGAATGACCCGGAAGGGCTGGTAGACTGTGGGGTTGGAGGAGGTATCGGTTGGTGCTTGGTTGGGCTGGGGGGGTGAGTTATCGGTCGGCTGGTGGTGAGGTGTTGTATTCTCTTCCTTTGTTATTTCCTTTATCATTATTATTGGTGGTAGCAGTAGTGATTTGTGTTATACCTTAGTTACTAAACTGTTCTTAACCCGTGGGAGTTGCATTCTTTTCGATTCTCCTCTCTGTCCCTCTGGGAGTAGGGGGAGGGAAAGAAGGGGGGGAGTGAGTGAACAAGCTGTCTGGCTGGGTTTAAACCACGACAGATGTAAGCTTCAAAAGTTACATCCTACAGAAAGAAGGAACCTAGTGATATTACTAGACGAGGCATGGAGAGTGTTTAGTAACAGAGAGGAGGATTACAAACGGGGACAGAGAAGGGGGGTAGCGGTAGTCAGAGAAGAGGAAGAGAGAAAACCCAGACAAGGATCACCTCGGTTGAGTAGGGATCAATGTGCATTGTGCAAGAAATTTGGCCACTGGAAAGATAACTGTCCGGAAAGGTGGAAAAATAAAGGAAAGAGGCGGAACAATCAGAAGGGGAGAATTGTGGCCCATATAAAGAGAGATTGACGGGGACCTGGGGAATCTACCCTAGCAGATCCACTGGTTATAACAGAGCTAGGGAAGGAACAAAAAGGGGTAGAGTTTCTAGTGGACGCAGGAGCAACATACTCAGTCTTAAACCAAGCCTTGATGCCCCTGGGGGATGATTATATTATGGTAAAAGGGGCAACTGGCCAAAGTGAAAAGGCGTATTTTTGTAAACCACTGGAGTATAAACTGGAAAAACAGTGGGGCATTCATTGATTTTTATATATGCCCAATTCCCCAAAGTCACTTTTGGGAAGAGACTCATTAGAACAATTGCATGCTATAATTAAATTTGAAAAGGGAGAGATTACTCTGGAGGTAAATGAACAACAATATATCCAAATAATGAGTTTATCCCTAACTATTGTCCCTACAGAAGGAGGAATCAGCGAAGAAGTTATGAACCAGGTATACACCGGGGTTTGGACCACTGAGACACCCAGGAAAGCAAAAAATGCTTCACCTGTTGAGGTCAAACTTAAGGAGGGATGACAGCCGGTAAGAATTAAACAGTACCCCTTGAGGAAAGAGGACAGGGAAGGAATTCGGCCAATAACAGAGGAATTTTTACAACAGGGATTACTAAAAGAGTGTCAATCTGATTTTAATGCTCCCATATTACCTGTCTGTAAACCCGACAGGTCCTACCGGGTGGTCCAAGACCTCTGGGCTATAAATAAGATCACCGAAGATCTCTATCCAGTAGAGGCAAACCCATATACCTTATTAACCACACTGACACCTGAGCTCACTTGGTTTACCGTTTTAGATTTGAAGGATGCCTTCTTTTTCCTCCCTCTCCACAAACCCAGCCAGAAAATATTTGCATTCAAGTGGGAAAATCCCAAAAGTGGACGAAGAGCCCAACTTACCTGGACAGTGTTGCCACAAAGATTCAAAAAAAGCCCTACTATATTTGGCAACCATCTTGCCAAAGATTTAGAGTCCTGGGAAATTCCATCTGAGGAAGGAAAACTGCTACAGTATATGGATGATGTCCTAACTGAGAGGAAAACAAGAAAAGCTTGTATAACCTGGACCGTAAGTCTATTGAACTACTTGGGAGTCCAAGGACATAGGGTCTCCCAGAAAAAGGTCCAAATAATGCAGCGACAAGTAATCTATCTGGGCTATGAAATAAGCGCTGGACAAAGAACCTTGGGACAGGCACAGAAAGAGGCAATACGTCAAACTCCGAGGCCACAGACACTGAAAGAGTTACGAACCTTCCTGGGGATGACTGGGTGGTGTCGCTTATGGATTTGTAATTATGGACTGCTTGTCAGACCCCTATATGCATTGACAACTACAGACCAAAAACACCTCAAATGGGACAGAGAAACCATACAATCCTTTGAATTGTTAAAGAAGGCCTTGATGTTGGCTCCAGCCTTGGGACTCCCAGATGTGAATAATCCGTTTCTCCTCTCCTCTCACGAAAAGCAGGGAATCGCGCTGGGAATACTAGCACAGGATTCAGGTCCATATCCCTGGGGTTGCCTATTTCTCCAATCAATTGGATGCGATTGCAAAGGGATGGCCTGGATGCCTACAAGAGATCGCAACCGTAGTACTGAATATCCAAGAAGCCCGAAAATTTACTCTAGGCCAAAGAATAACTGTGTTGGTATCCCATACCATATCTGCAGTACTGGAAGTAAAAGGCAGGCACTGGCTCTCCCCACAAAGATTCCTGAAATACCAGGCCACCCTGACAGAGCAAGATCATAAGAATCATAGAATAGTTAGGGTTGGAAAGGACCTTAAGATCATCTAGTTCCAACCCCCCTGCCGTGGGCAGGGACACCTCACACTAAACCATGCCACCCAAGGCTTTGTCCAACCTGGCCTTGAACACTGCCAAGAATGGAGCATTCACAACCTCCCTGGGCAACCCATTCCAGTGCCTCACCACCCTGACAGGAAAGAATTTCCTCCTTATATCTAATCTAAACTTGCCCTGTTTAACTTTGAACCCGTTACCCCTTGTCCTATCACTACAGTCCCTAATGAAGAGTCCCACCCCAGCATCCTTATAGAGTCCTCTCCAGATACTGGAAGGCTGCTATAAAGTCTCCACGCGGCCTTCTCTTCTCCAGGCTGAACAGCCCCAACTTTCTCAGCCTGTCTTCATATGGGAGGTGTTCCAGTCCCCTGATCATCCTCGTGGCCCTCCTCTGGACTTGTTCCAACAGTTCCATGTCATTTTTATGTTGAGGACACCAGAACTGCACACAATACTCCAGTGAGGTATCACAAGAGCAGAGTAGAGGGGCAGGATCACCTCCTGCGATCTGCTGGTCACGCTCCTTTTGATGCAGCCCAGGATACGGTTCGCTTTCTGGGCTTCAAGCGCACACTGCCAGCTCATGTTCATTTTCTCATCAATCAACACCCCCAAGTCCTTCTCCACAGGGCTGCTCTGAATCTCTTCTTTGCCCAACCTGCATCCGTGCATGGGATCGCTTGGAGCCAGGTGTAGGAACTTGCACTTGGCATGGTTAAACTTCATAAGGTTGGCATCAGCCCACCTCACAAGTGGGTCAAGGTCCCTCTGGATGGCATTCCTTCCCTCCAGCATATCAACCACACCACACAGCTTGGTGTCATCGGCAAACTTGCTGAGGGCACACTCAATCCCACTGTCCATGTCAGCGACAAAGATGTTAAACAAGACTGGTCCCAACACCGATCCCTGAGGGACACCACTTGTTACTGATCTCCAGCCAGACATTGAGCCATTGACGACAACTCTATGTATGCAGCCAACCAGCCAGTTCTTTATCCACCGAGTGGTCCATCCATCAAATTGATATCTCTCCAATTTAGAGACAAGGATGTCATGGGGGACAGTGTGGAACGCTATGCACAAGTCCAGGTAGATGACATCAAGTGCTCTACCCCTGTCCATCAGTTCCATAGCCCCATCATGGAAGGCCATCAAATCGGTCAGGCAGGATTTCCTCTTAGTGAAGCCATGCTGGCTGTCACCAACCATCCTGTTGTTTTGCATGTGCCTTAGCATGCCTTCCAGGAGAATCTGCTCCAAGATTTTGCCAGGCATAGGGGTGAGACTGACTGGTCTGTAATTCCCTGGGTCATCCATTTTCCCCTTCTTGAAAATGGGGGTTATATTTCTTGTTTTCCAGTCATTGGGAACTTCACTTGACTGCCATGATTTGTCAAATATGATGGCCAGTGGCTTAGCGACTTAATTTGCCAGCTCCTTCAGGACCCGCGAATGGATTTCATCAGGTCTCATGGACTTGTGTACATTGAGGTTCTTAAGATGGTCTCGAACAAGATCCTCTACTACAGTGGGCCCAAGGTCTTCATTATCACAGTCCCTGTGTCTGCCTTCCAAGACTTGGGTGATGTGGTCATAGCCCTTGCCAGTGAAGACAGAGGCAAAGAAGTCATTCAGAACCTCAGCCTTCTCCAAATCCTGAGTAGCCAATTCTCCCGAGAGCTTCTGGACAGGGCCTACATTGTCCCTAGTCTGTTTTTTATTAGCTACATATTCATAGAATCCCTTCCTGTTATACTTAAGATTCCAAGCCAAGTTTAATTCTAACAGGGCCTTAGCTTTCCTAACCTGGTCCCTAGGTTCCTGGACGACATCCCTGTATTCTTCCCATGCCACCTGTCCTTGCTTCCACCTTTTATAAGCCTCTTTTTTCCTTCGAAGTTTCCTTAGCAGCTCCTTATCCATCCAAGGAGGTCTCCTGGCCCTCCTGCTGCACTTCCTTCTAGTTGGGATGCAACACTCCTGAGCTTGCAGCAGGTGATCTTTGACTATCAACCAAGAGTCTTGGGCCCCACTGCCCTCTTGGGCTATATCCCACGTTCCTAAACAGGCCAAAGTCTGCTCTCTTGAAGTCCAGAGCAGTGAGCTCGCTGCACGCTCTTCTCACTGTCCTGAGGATCTCGAATTTGACGATCCCATGATTGCCGCATCCAAGGCTGCCCTGGAGCGTCACATTTCCAACCAGCCCTTCCCTGTTGGTGAGCATGAGGTCAAGCACAGCACCTCTCCTTGTTGGCTCTTCAGTTACTTGCAGAAGGAAGCTGTCTTCCACACAATTGAGGAATCTCCTGCATTGCTTGTGCTGGGCCATACTGTCGCTCCAACAAATGTCAGGGTGGTTGAAGTCACCCATGAGTACAAGGGCCTGTGAGCATGAGGCTGTTCCTATCTGTCTATGGAGTGCTTCATCCGCAGAGTCCTCTTGATCAGGCAGTCTGTCACAGTTCCCCACAGCAATGTCTCCCATCGCTGTTCTCCCTTTAACCCTGACCCACAAACTCTCTGTCAACTGCTCACCTGTCCCCATGTTGCAGAATGGCGCTAAGAGTAAGGCCATGGATCCTTAGAGGCCTTGTGCGAGCAAAGCAAGGTGTAGGCCTCACAGGTAACCGGAAACCAGATGTGGGAGGAGAATGTGAAGGACGCTGTGTAGAACTAACCAATACTGTGGTGACTAGGAGGCGTGGCTAAACACCACGCCTATATAAGCGAATTGCGCCACAAATAAAGTAGAAGCTTGCTTATCACCCATATTGGGTTGGCATGTCTTGCTTCTCCTCGCCGCTAACATCCCCGGACAGAGTTCCATACTCTCCAGCCTATCCCTAGCATAAATAGCAACTCCCCCTCCCCGCCTGCTGGGCCTGTCTTTTCTAAAGAGCCTGTAACATTCCTTTCCAACACTCCAGTCATAGGAGCCATCCCACCATGTTTCTGTGATGCCTATTATATCATACCCCCGTGGACATGCACACATCTCTAATTCCTCTTGTTTGTTCCCCATGCTACGGGCATTTGCATATAGTCATCTGAGCTGAGCTCCAAATGAAGCCAGCTCATTGGCTGGAGTGGCTGGAATATCTCTGCATCGCTCCGAGCATTTATTTTAGGTGCTGGCAACTGACTGGGTGTGTTGAGATGGAATGATGCCCCCCTCCCCCAACACATCTAGTTTAAAGCATCCTTGACCAGTTTGGCAAGCCTCCAGATTCCTGCAATTACATGGTAAGATTGCAGAAGTTATGAACTGTTTCAACTGCTGGATCTGCTCACACCTACCCACAAATGTGGAGCAAGGTCATCCTGTGGTAGACACTGGTTTTCCTAATTCCTTTGTCATGATAACAGCCCTTAGTAACCAGTCCATATCCGAATACACTAATATATCTGAAAGAAATCTCTTTCCTAGAAAAGATGACATACCAGAATAGGCTGGGATTAGATTTGCTTTTCACCAAGGAGGAGGGTCTATGTACAGTTATTAATAAACATTGTTGCACATACATTAATCAAAATAAGAGAACTGAAAAAGACCTGTCTCTAATTTGTGAAAAAAACCCAAAATTTTACATGAAGTGGTCCAAGAAGACACGTCTTGGGTTTTCGGGGACCTAACAGAAAAACTGACTTCCTGGTTGCCGAATTTGGCATGGTTAAAACAATTGTTTGTTACAATAATTGTTATTATAATTTTATTCACAGTTCCTTGTATAACAGTCTGATGTGCCTTATGGTGCTGTCACGATACAAGAGCCTCTTACAGCAAATGGAGGAAAAATCAACTATGACGAGAACTTGAGTCTAATAGATATTTTGAGAAATGTCAGATAAGGAATTTTCATGTTAAGTATCCTACGGTAGAATTAGGAGTAAAAGAATTTATTAACTTGCTAGAAAAGGGGGGACTGAGATAGGGGAGTCCTAAGATTTAAAACTTGTTGCTGGTTGGGTAATTAGTTCGCATTGTTAATTTAATTACTGATAATATACCTTAGTCACATTGTTGGTGCAACCTAAGGGTTAACAAAGTGCGGGACTTAACACCTGTGAAAAGTTAGCTACATTTGTAACTTTTGGGATAACATCAGCCAATCCAAGGGGAGACTGAGCCCCAGCAAAAGAAGAGAGAGAACCGGTGCAAGCCAGTTTTGTGGTTTGGACACGATCCAAGGAGTAACTGAGCCTGCACAGGACCAAAAGATTACTTGCAGTGACAAAGAGGAGCTGCTAGCCTTCATCCCCATGACCCCCTATGACCACTACCAAAAAGCACTGCACATGTGCAGTGGAGGAGTTTACGGAAATACTAATTATCATACGAAGTGGGGACAGGTTATGAATATGTATAGGAGCTCTCATGAATATGTAACTACAATGCTATATATGTTTGAAAGACAGACGGCTGCAGCATGCAAGACTTTGGTGGGACACCCCCATGCTGCCCAGCGCTGAATAAACATACCTACTTTACAACTCTAATTGGCTGATTGGTTGTAAAGTCCTTTCTCCACACGTCAAGGTCACCAATCTGTTCCTAGAAGCCTTTCCTCAGGGCTCAGTCTTGCTTACCTCCTCCTCTTACTTTTTGTTTTTTTCTTTTTCCTCTTCCTCAGGGAGCAGCCTCCACAAGGTATGCCCTAAGCTTACTCACAGAGAGGCTAGGAAGGTAGTTTTTACTGTGTGCCCCTTCAGAGACCCTACCCCATCTTCCTCAGCCAAGCACCTGCTCCAGAGCCTTCTGGCAGCCTCTACCCAACAAGCAGCTCATGACTAAGAGACCACACTTGAGAAAAGCTCCACAGCTGCTCTCCTGGCCAGGCTTCAAGAGACAAGCCTCGAATTAAACAGAACCCAGCTTTTTATTTTCCTGCCAAAAGTGGAGTCTAGCTAGGGCCCTGAAACACTGTGCCTGCGAGTCATTTCAGACCTGGCATAGCAACTAGTGCTTTAGGATCCCAAAAGTGGAGCAAAAGGCAAATATGGAGCAAATGGGTACCAATACTATTTGTAACTACAGAAGCCTTAGCAATACATCCTGAAGAAAAACGCACGGGTGTTTGCAGCCCCACGAACCTCGATGACAAACTTTGGGAGCCAGGAGAACCCGCGCCGGGTGGAGAGTTTTAGGGGCTCGCTCAAGCAGCAGGATTTCAGGCTTCAAGAAGACAAGGAAGAAAGCTGAGGGTCCTGTTGTCATACACAATGCCGCCACGCTGAGTTCAGAGGTCAGAGTGGGAGTCCAGAACAAGCAGCCCCTCAGCCTGCTTCCTCAGCCCCTTCCCGCCTCCCAGCACGGCCGCCACGGCTGACAACTGAGACAAGGGGGGGGGGGGGGGGGGGCAAAAAATTGCAAAATGGAATATATAAACCTTTAGAATCAGTTTTAAGTAATGTTAAGTTTGATGGCTTTGTAACAGCAATGGAAAATTACTGAGGTGCATGATACACAGAAAAAAAAACCAACAGAGTACAGCTAGAGAACATACTGAGAATTCTTGTATAAGATAAACCATTATAGCTGACGTAGTTTTAGGCCCTATGGCCTTAGTACAAAACGAATGTAAGAAAAACAGGCTAGAAGAATAGGATGCAAGGATAAGGAGTATCTGGGAATGGCAGGTGTCCAGGATGGGCTTAAGTTAAACTAACTGATAAGTAGAAGGACAGGAGGATTGTTATGTCTGTGGTGTTAACGAACCAATTAAGCTGGTATAAGCATCTACTGTGCAGGCTTCAAAGGCTGCCAGAAGTGATGAAGATTGTTGGAAAAAGTAAACGACCCTCAGAGACCACCACCACAATTTTGTATGCATGAGGGGAACTTTCTGGAAAATAATGTAATCCATATGTAGCCTCATGAATATGTATGTATGCCCAGGGACTATATAAGGATGGCTTGTGTAGCAATATGGGGACACACGTTAGGAGGAGCTATCCCCCGTGTCTCCCAGCACCGCAATAAAGAATACCTGCTTGTCAGCTTGAAAACTTTGTTGGCAAGTTTGTTCCTGGAGTTTTCTCTGAATCAATTTGGCTACCCAGGTGGGACCTACTCTGCTCGGCTGCAGGACCCGCTGATGACAGGGCTCCCTAGGGCCCTCAGGAATTTTTCCCACAGGGACCCCTCGACTCATTCGGATCACTGTGGGAGCAGACAAGGACCATCTCATAAAAGGTATTCTTTTCTTCTGTATAGTCTGTAAGGTGCAGGGGGCATCTTACATAAAGACTAAATTGGTTTGGTTTGGTAAGTGTACGCAAGGTTAGGAAGCCTTCCATAAATCGAGATAGGAAATCTTGTAGGTAAAGGCGTATACCTGGCTGCTAGCGTCCATTTGGTATACACCCACAAGAAGCAGTGGGCATCTTGTGCTTTGGGTCCTACAAGATGCAGGGGTGTCTTATGGAAATGGTTTTGGGTCCAGTGTCCTATCAACAATTTTGGCTTTGGAAAAAAGGAAAAACTGAAAGTTAAGCTGGAGAGATGTTGTTCAGCCTGTGACACTGGGGAAAGATGTTTAAAGTTAAAAACCAGTAATCAGGAAGATAGGTTGGAAAATTATGTATCACAAGTACCTCCAAGAGGAGCACCCTCTGAATCTGTTCTATCTGATACTGATAAGGAGGAAGAGATTGCTGTCACTGGCAACAAGCAGTAGATTCACATTCAGAGTTAAGAAAGGGTTAAAGTAGTACTGTTGCAGAGGCAGGCATCTGCAGCCCCTGCAGAGCAGGGTGAGCAACTGTGAGAAAAAAAAGGGGAAAACCAAGGGGGAAAGGAGGGGAGCTCGGGCAGCTCCTGTGTTTGAGCGTGGGAGGAGGGACAACGGGCAGAGGTTGGGGGAGTGGGCTCTTCTGTGGAAACGGATCGGTATGCGTGCTATGGGGAGTTTGGACTCTGGAAGTGAGACTGCCCGGGGGGGATGGGGGGGTGGGTGCCTTGGGGTGGCTCCGGTGACTGAACTGGAACTAGACTGACAGGGATCTGGGGAATCTACCCTAGGAGATCCACTGGTTAAATTAAAGCTAGGGACTAGAAGAAATAAACTGGAATTTTAGTGGATACAGGAGCAACTTATTCGGTCTTAAATCAGAGAGAAAAGAATTTGTTAGAGATATGGGAACTACTGGCCACCAAGAAAAAGAGAAAAAAAAAACCTAAACCAAAACAACAACAAAAACAAAAAAAAAACAAAAAGAAAAAACAAACAAACAAACAAAAAAAAACCAAAAAAAAAAACAACCCCGAGGCATTCTTTCTGAAACCCTTAAAGTACGAATTCGGAAAACAAATAGGAATGCATAAATTTTGATACATGCCAAATTCTCTAAAATCTTTATTAGGGCAAGAAGCAACATTTAAAGAAGGCAAAATGGAATTAAGAGTTAAACTCAAAACTGCAATTAATTGATTATTTTTATCTTTAATTCAACAGAAAAGCAAAAAGGAGGACCTCCCTGAAATAGAAATCCTTAATCAGGTCTATCTGGGAATATGGGCATCTGAAATTCCAGGTAAGGTGAAAAATGCTTTGCCTGTTAAAGTGGAAATAAATTAGAAGATCAAAGGGAAACAAAAAATCATTGATAAATTTTAAAATATAGATTATTAATTGAATGTGAATTGGAATATAATACTCCTATCTGGACAGTAAAGAAATATGATAGTAAAAGTTGCAGATTGGTTCAAGATCTCAGAGCAATGAACAAAATTGCAGGGGATATTTGCCCAGTAGTAGCTAATTCACATGATTTATTGACTAAATTGAATAATAATCAATAATGGTTTGATGTCTTGGATTTAAAGGATACTTTCTTTTGCTTACCATTGGCCAAAGAAAGCCAAAATTATTTGCTTCTGAATGGGAAAAACCTGACACAGGAAGGGAAACTCAATTAACTTGGACAGTATTACCTCAAGGGTTTAAAAACAGTCCAGCAATTTTTGGAAATCAGTTAGCACTGGAACTAGAATCATGGAAGCTACATACTCATATGGGGACTCTGTTACAATAGGTGGATGACCTATTAATTGCTACAGAAACAAAGGAAGAATGTATCCAGTGGACGGTGGAATGATTAAATTTTCTGGGGCTGAATGTTTATCAGGTATCCAAACAAAAGGCCCAGCTAATCCAAACCCGAGTTTCCTACCTAGGATATGAAATAACAGGAGGACAGAGAGAACTTATAACTGCTAGAAAAGACCCTCAGAGACCACCACCACAATTTTGTACGCATGCGGGGAACTTTCTGGAAAATAATGTAATCAATACGTAGCCTCATGAATATGTATGTATGCCCAGGGACTATATAAGGATGCCTTGTGTAGCAATACAGGGACACACGTTAGGAGGAGCTATCTCTCGGCGCCGCAATAAAGAATACCTGCTTGTCAGTTTGAAAACTTTGTTAGCGAGTTTGTTCCTGGAGTTTTCTCTGAATCACAACATAAACTTCCGTATCCCCTGAACATCCCCTACCACGCCATGCCGGAACTAGGTCAGGTGCTCAAAGCGAGCCCAGGATGTGGTGCCGCCCCGCCGAAGGATGGCGAGGGTGGGCGGGTTCCTCTTGTATCGCGGTGTGGTGACGTGAGGCGCTTGCGTGTGACGTTGTAGCGGCTTTCGTTCTGTTCTTGGTCTCGACCTCGTCGTTTCCTGACTCGTGTTTGTTTGTTGCCTGTTGCCGCTATGGCGAAAGTGGCTGACACGAAGCTTTACGACATTCTGGGGGTGCTACCCATGGCCTCCGACAACGAGCTCAAGAAGGTGGGTGGGGGTCGTGGGTGTCGGCGCCCAGGCAGAGTGAGTGGTAGCGCTGTGGGGAGGATGGGCTTGTCGCCGGGCAGGGGCCCGCGGGGCGGCTGAGTTGAGCTGTCCAGCGGTTGTCGCGCGGAGTGAGGCCGGCCCGGGGAGTGTAGTCTGAAGGCGTCTGAGGCCTGTAGGCATGCGCCGCTAGGGGAAAGCCCCCGGGGCCTCCGCATTCTACCGAGATAGGCCACGCTGTGGGGCCGCGGGGACTTGGCGGGTGGGAAGCGCCGGCGTAGCGGGGTAGGTTGTGGTTAGCGCCCAGAGGAGAGGTTATCGACGGGAGGAGGGTGCAGCGGGGCCTGGTCGTGCTGCCCGTGTCCCTGGCGGCCGCTTGGTTTCGGGCGCCGCTCGCTTCGTCCTCGCAGAGCCACGTCCCTTCCGCGAGGTGAAAACTTGGAGCTGCGTTATTAGAATTATAATTCAATGCGTCTATTCCATTCTGTAGTGTAGAAACCACTTTTTTTCTGGAAGGACTTGTTGGCCATTTACACGTTAAGGAGGAGAATTAACTAGGCAGTTTACTAGCAGTGACCTGCTTCTGCTGATGGGTGGTGCTGGTATTAACTGTGTTACCTGTCATGCATATGGCAACCTAATTCGCACAGGCAATGGCAGTGTTGAAATAGTGTTAGAGGTGGAAGGCATGTGGTGAGAGGGTGGTGCTGTAAAACAAATCCAATCAAGTAGAACTTTTTTTTTTTTTTCTTTCCTTACTGAATTCTCTTAAAGGTATCCGTGTACTCTAAGAATCAAAAACTTACACTTACAGCAGTTTTCTGCTTGGATAACCTCTGCTGCTCAATATTAATTTGCTATAAATTAGATGTACCAGGGAATGTAAAGTTTCCAACAGCAAAAAGTTCATATATATCTTATTGTCACTGGAAGGTCACATGGATGCTTAATTAATCTGATATTTTAATCTATATAATAGTATAGAAAAGTGAAAACAACTAATGGTTTAGTCAAAAGGGGCTGAGACAAATTAGTGATTTTTAATTTTTATTGAAGTTGTAATATTGTGCCAGTGTAGACCTTGATTCTGGATCTGTTTCTGATTAAATAAATAGTGGTAGCTTCCTTTTGGCCCATGGGTAGTCTTAAAAATTTCCCTGAACGGGAATGCTGTTATCAGCAAAGACTTGAGTGCTTCCTCTTTAAAAATTAGCATGCGAGCTCCTATTTAACTGATAACGTTGTGTAGGTTTTCACTTTAATTTTCAGGGTTTGGTGGAGGTTTTCTGTTTGTGTTTTTACACAGACTCCCTAAAGTGTGTGGGGAAAATACCTTTTTATTACAGAATATGTACATTTGTGGAAGACTATGCTTTGTTACTGACAGGTAATTTGTCCTAATAAGACCTGTGATTTTTGTTTTTTCCACTTACCATGCTTTAGAATACTTGACTTGTATTAGTAATTCTCTGGGGTTTTTATTAGTTCCTTATCAAATGTTATTTCTTGATTGCATGCAGAAGTACAGAGTATTTCAAGTTGATTAATAAAGAGAAGTAACTGCAAATACAAAAAAAGGAATCTTGTTCCAGTACAGAGTGGAAAGTTATGATCTCTGTAAAGCTTTGCGTCTAAAGCTCTCTTAGTGTTGTAGTTCTAAAGAGTTGGTTTGATGCTCAGTTCTACAGAAATAGAGCTTTTGAAAAATCCACTCTAAGAACCAGTGTTTCAGTTGTTTGCAGTTTCATCAATGTAGCTTTTTTTGTATGTATAATTTAAAAACCAGACTGTATACCATGTAATTTATTGATATCTGTCCCCAGATTGTTACTGGGAGTGTTGAGGTGGAGTGGGGGGGGAGAGCTGAGGTCTTTACTGTCATAAACTGAAAGTGTAGGAAAAGCCTCTGCATGTCCTGTTACTTGCTTTGATCCTTTTAAGTATAAGCAAAATGGATGAAGTACTGCTGTGGAGAAAGTGATGGTCCTGAGAGTCAAAGTACTGGTCAAAAAAAAGCTTTCTGAAAAATCTATTCTGGAGACTGGGCTGTAATTCCTCCTGCTGCTTTACAACAATGAAGTTAAATAAAAGCAATGATCTGTACACTTCTGCACATGTAACTCATATACTTAGTTCAGAGTGAGAATAAATCTGCCATTATTGATATGTAAGGAAGAATAAAATGTGTGTTGTGAGGATTGACTGATAGAGTTGAATGAGGAGCTGAGGCAGCCATTTTGTTATTAATGTGTTGGTATGATTGAGGTGAAAGACAAATGAGTTGAGACTTTGTAGATTTTGAGTAGCTTCTGTATAGTAAGTCATTTTCATGAAAGTCCAATGTGATTCTTCCTGTAAGTTAATGAAGATAAGCAGGAAAACTACTAGCTATTGTGCTATAGTTGTGTTTAAATGCAAGTGCAGTTAGTTTTTATCGATGTTGGAATTTTTTTATGTATGTTAGCATTTCACTGTATGAATGATTTCAAAATACTAATTTTCTCACTTTGCTCTATTAGTATTTTCTTTCTTCCTGAAGATGCCACTTGACTTTCTCAGAAAAGTACTGATTAATCAATATTTAAACTAATTTCATAACTCTTTCAACTAGGCGTATAGAAAGCTGGCCAAGGAATACCACCCTGATAAGAATCCAAATGCAGGAGACAAAGTAAGACTTTTTTTACATTTGCTATTACAAGTAGCATCTAAGGATTCAAATACAGATGGTGTTACAAGTTGTTAAAAAATAACTGTGAGAGGGACCCCGGTCTTGTCTACTTCTTCCCAACCTCAAAATCTACCAGCATACCCTGTGAAAAAAATGCAGCAGTTGGCTGAGTCAAATTGGTTGCTGAGGGAAAGGTGCCCATCTTCATCTGCTGAGAAGATGCCAACTGGCATTGGCATCTAAATAGGTATTTGGAAAAGATAGTCAATTTTCCAACATGGAAGAGTGGACGTGCTGAGGTTCTTGAAACTGCTGCAGCATAGAACAGATATGTGGGGAGGTTAAATTAGATTTGTTATGCTAATAGCAATTAAAAAATATCAATTAAGTTGACTTAGCTGAATCTCTAACAGAACTGATGTTTAATGGTTGCTTAGAGGTAAGCTGAGGTGACTATGAAAAGGTACTCATTTGGTTTGAGGACAAACATGAATATATGCATTTTAGTAGGCTGCATAACTGTTAGTATATTTTAACTGCCTAACATATTTTGAAGTCTTTGCCATTAGTGTGTAACTAGGTTTTCCTTCCCTGTTGGCTGCTGCAGTGTTGTGTAATTGGGGCTCTTCTTTGGTTGGATTTTCTTTTTGTTCTTTGTAAGAAAATCATCTTGTGCTGTCTGCAGTAAAGAAGCAAACTCAATGAAATTTTGCCATAAAATGTCTTATTTTATAAGAGGTAACACAATAAGCCCAAGTCTGACTTTTAAGTCTCACACATTAGAATTAAGGTAGGAAACTGTTCTGTTGTCTACCTTCTTAATTGAGCGTTTGTGCTGGGCACGAACAAGTAGTAAAATGCTCCCTTGAAGTTCTAAATTATCATGCACTGTTTTGATTCTGTTCCTCTTCTAGTTCAAAGAAATAAGCTTTGCCTATGAAGTATTGTCAAATCCAGAGAAACGTGAGTTATATGATAGATATGGAGAACAGGGCCTTCGAGAAGGTAGTGGTGGAAGCAGTGGAATGGATGATATTTTCTCCCATATCTTTGGTGGTGGATTGTTCAATTTCATGGGTGGTCAGAGTCGAAGTCATAATGGTAGAAGAAGAGGAGAAGATATGATGCATCCACTCAAGTGAGTATCTTGATACTTGAATTTGTAATTTCAGCCTTTCCTGATCAGTACTTGACTCTGCTAGTTATATTCCTTAAATGGTTCTCAGTTCAGATATTCTGTGGTCTACACCTACTTTTCAGACCTGCATGTTGTGCATAGCCCAGAAGGCAGTCATCCTGCGTAACTTAAGTTACTTACCCTTACAGAACACCAAATACTCTGCCTGGTTATTAGTCTGTATATACTTTATTAGCATTATTTTCTTGGTTTTGCTCCTTAATTATGTTCAGAAACCCTAATCTGAAAAAGTATTCATCAATCAAGTATTACTCATGAGCTGGATTCTTAAGAAAGCAGAGGTACTAAGGCTCTGGAAAGACTTGCATTTATAGCATAATACCAGCTGGAAAAGCATGTGTGGTGGGTTTGGTTTGGGTGTTTTGTTGTTAGTTTTTTTGGGTTTTGGGGTATTTGGTGGTTTTATTTGGTGGTTTTGGGGGGGGGGGGGGGGGTGTGTATTCTTTTTTAATGCTATGCTTGAATATCGCATCTAATTGGGTTTTGTAGCTCTCTGCTTACAGTCATGGTTGGCTTTTTTTGCCTACTGATCTGGTCCTTTCTAAGTTCTTTCTGAATTAAGCTTTATCTTTCCTGTGGTTGGCAAGCCATGCTTGGTAAAGTCTGTTAACGTTTACATGCTTGCTTAGCTTAGTAGCTAGTACTGCATGCTCTATTATTAATTAGCTTTGGTTTTGTTGTTGTTTGTAAACACTGATGCCAGGCAACCTTTTCTCAATACATGGAGTTGAAATTTCTATCCACTAACAAACCCTTTTAGGAGAAAAACTAAATGTGTTCATAAACTCATAAACTTCTGTCAATATATGAATATTATTGGAGTTTGATAGTGTATTCAAGAGCTCGTAAAAAAAAAAATTAAAACATGAACAGATCTAAAGAATTGAATGGCCCTGGGGACATGCTAAGCCCTCCCCACTAAACTGTCTCATGTGAAAAGCCTGATACAGTAGTAAGTCTTCTGAATGCATTCTTATGTATTGTCAGGACTGTCTTAGAGGGGTGGTTTTCTCACCTGCCTGGTAGAATAAACAAACAAAAATTGACTATGACTAATAAACCCAAAAATGCTAGATCAGCTGGCATTCTATTGAGAAGCACAAGCAATCCTGTCTGGTTTCTTCTGAAACTATGTTCAGGATTGCACATGTATATTCACATGTATAGAATAGGTTTTTAATGGCTCCTTGTGAAAGCTAAAATGGTGCTTTAAAATATTTTATTTTAATAGCAGATATAGTCTTTCTATGAATCTCTATTTTTCTTTAAATTTGTCCTAGGCAACTATTCTCATTACATGGGGAAAGCAAGTTGTTAAATGATAACCTAGGAGAAATGCTTTATTTTGTAGAGTCTCTTTAGAAGATCTGTATAATGGCAAGACAACTAAACTACAACTTAGCAAGAATGTCCTTTGTAGTGCATGTAATGGGTAAGTTTGCTTACATTTTTGAGTTCTCTGATTGTTTTGTCATATAGTGGAATGAAGCATCTGCTATGTCAGATCTGTATTGGTATTTGACTTGCTGGAGCCTGCTCTCAAACCAGAAAACTGTTGAGCTTGAATGATACTGTTGATGGAGCTGGAACTATTCAAGGACTTTTTCTGGGGGGAAGTGGGGAGGAAAGAACCCAATTATAATTGGCAGTGCTATTAGGTATGTTAACCTACTGATTTAGAGAGGTTTTGGTCCTTTGTTTCTGGAAGGAAAAAAGAAGTTACTTTTCATGCAACTGGTGCTTTCTATTCTAGGCAGGGAGGGAAGGCTGGAGCTGTTCAGAAATGTAATGCTTGCCGGGGTAGAGGTGTACGTATCATGATCAGGCAGCTTGCTCCTGGAATGGTTCAGCAGATGCAGTCTGTATGCTCTGACTGCAATGGAGAAGGTAGGCCAAGCTATTCTATGTTACTAAATACGTTCACTTGGATTCAACCTCCTGGTTAAATCTCGGGAGGAATATATCTAGGACCACGTTGCTCCTATCTAATCAGTTGGGTCTCAGTCTGATGTCAACATAGAGAAATCATTTTACTTTGAACAGCAGCAAAATTTACAGTTCTTACTGTAAATTAATGTACTGAAAAGCAGTATGTAAATTTACAGTAAATTAACATACTGAAAAGCAGTATGTAAATTTACAGTAATTTACTGTAATAAAATACAGTAAAATACTGTAAAAAATACAGTAATTTACATACTGAAAAGCATCCTGGAAGCTTGAATAGTAAGGGTTAAAAACACTTAGATGTGAATATTACTTGTTGCTATTACTGTTACAGTAAAACCCAAGGTTTTGTTTTAGCTTTTTATCTTTTTGCAGTCTCCTAACATCCAAGGACAGATTTAAGCTTTAAAATGGAAACTTAAAGTTGGATTTTAACTTCTTCAAATTATGAAGATACCTTTTCCGAAATTGGTTGTGTTTGAGGGAACCAGTTCAGCACATGATCTGCACTCTGTAATTCCTTTTTAGATCTTCTGCAGTTTGCAGAGTAGTAATGTCACCTTGTGGGTGATTTTTCTCTTAACAATACTTGGAAGTTAGAGTTGGTTTGTGACTAGTCAAAACATTTCATAAATGATGTTGTCTCTGGCTGTCCTGTTTTCAGTTTACATACTTAACTTACATATTTAGTAGTTTCAACTGTATCATAATGTATTGCTTTGTTTCACAGAAAGGTGGTTTAAGCTGGCAGGTTTAATGTTTTAAGCCAAGTGCATCTGCTTGTGGCACTTAAAGCAGTGTTGGCTAAGTACTGAAAATGTATGGTGCGTGTGGCCTAGTATTTTGGTTACTCTGTACAAAGCCAATAGCTTACTTGAAAAATAAAGATGAGATAGAACAGAGAATTTAAGTCATTTTTGGTAGTCATTTTTCAGTTCGGAAAAAGTAATTGTCTTACTAGAGGTAACAAATGGTGTGAAAGCCTATTCTGTTTTAAGAGTATGAAAGTCAACTTCATAATATGTCAGAAAATGTTAGATCCCTTCAGTGGGAAAACTTTTATATGTTGCTTTTGCATGAAACTGTCATTTGACCACGTATCTTGCCCCCGTTTTGTATGCAAGACTCGCTAGTTCTATTGACTGCATCTCCATAGTATATGGTGGTGGTATCCTGGAAAATGGGGCTGTCAGTGAACAGACCCTGGTAATCCTTTTTTGACTGTTGTTAACAGAAGTGGAACTAAGTTTCCTAAATTCATTGAAAGAGTTTGGAATTTGTTGTGACTTAAGGGAGGGGAGGTGTTTCAGTTTGGTTTTGGCTTCATCCTTTCTTCTATAGATGTCATCCTCTAGCATAACAATGAATGGAAAAGTAGGTGTTTGTTTTTTAAGAGCAGTAAGTTGAGTGGTGAGGATACTGGAGTCAAATTAAGATTTAAGGAATACTAGAAGTTGTAGACAGTCTTGTTTTGCCTTTCTCTAAAGTACTCTCACTTTTCAAACTTGGTGTATCTTTGTATGGCTTCTCTTTCACCCCCTTCCCCCCCCTTCCCCCTCTCCCAGCCAGGGTAAATTGAGCTTAGCTTTCCTCTTGTGAGGAATTTGTAAAACAACATCTGAATCACTAGTTGTGTTGCATGAATTCCTCAGCCTACTCTCTTCAGAATCAGATGCAGTTACGTGGAAATCTCCAAACTCAACATTTGTCTGTCTTTAGGTGAAGTAATTAATGAAAAAGACCGCTGTAAAAAATGTGAAGGGAAGAAGGTGGTCAAAGAGGTAAAAATACTTGAAGTCCATGTAGACAAAGGCATGAAGCATGGGCAAAGAATTACATTCAGTGGAGAAGCAGATCAGGCTCCAGGTGTGGAACCAGGTGATATTGTCCTCTTACTCCAGGAAAAGGAGAATGAGGTAATGCTTTTGAGTTTATATTTTAAAAGCCTTTTATCCTAGTCCTCAATGTAGATAGATGTTCCTTTAAAGTAATTGATATAGTTGAAACTCTGGGAGAGATGGTGTATAGCTTTTAATAGATTTATGGCAAGTAACAGGGCTTTCATGGTGAGCCAGAAACTTTGCAAGTCTGTAGCCAGAGGACATGCAGATTCTGGTGCTTCCTCATGCTAATAAAAGGTAGCTTTCTCTGATCAGCTCAGGCTGACTCTGATACAGTGGACGCTGTGAAGAGAGCCATTCAGGTTGTTAACTTCAATGTGCTTTGCTTGTGACACTAACAAAATGATAAGTGTTGCTTTCTTTTCAATGTCTTGTGACATGGCAGGAAACTCCTTTTAAAATCCCCAGATGGTGCTTTCTGTCTCTGCTACTGTGATTCTGGAAATATATCACGGAATAGTGATGTTACTGATTTGCTTAACTGAACAAAGAAACTTGATTATTTTGTACTAGTTTAGTAAGCATAAGCCTTAACATATTTTGGAGTATATACACAGCACTTTTGAATTAAGTATTGCAAATTGCCTTTTCCTGTGTTAAGACTCCCATAGGGTAGAGTTGAGGTGACTGGGTTTTTTTTGTTTGCTTTTGTTATGGGTGTTTGTTTTGTTTTTTTTTTGGGGGGGGGGAGGGGGTGTTTGTTTTTTGTATTATACTCTGGAAAAATGTTGACTAGAATGGCGGTGTTAGGAAATTCTGTTATGATAAAGAATAGCATTGGGTACAAATTTAAATTCCAGTCATGTATAAGGATATAATGTTGGTTATCTGAAAATTAAGTACTTTGTAAGCTTTTCAAAGCAGTGTCAAGGACTGATAATTTATCAATTTTATATAGCTCTTTAAACATTCTTCTCCTCTTTTCTGTGATATGGGTTGAAATATGGCATTGCAGTTGATTTTTGACTATGAGGGAGAAACCACCTGTAAGCATACAGAACAGTCAGAGGTGAATGATGGCATCAAATTCCAGATAGCGGATGCCACTTCTGTTTTAGTCTTCTAATACGCTACATCTAGTTTTACAATATTAAGAGTTCTGAAAAATACCATACCTTGTCCTAGTGAGTAAAGCTAGACTGACTTTTAGCAAAGCTTTCAGTGTTCTTAATTTCTCTCGAGGTAGGAGTCATGGTTCTGCCAGATTTACTCTGAGTGGCTTAAAGACCACTTATGACAGATGTGTACTAATTGATCAAAGCCTTGCTGTAGATGAAGTTAGCTGAAGCAGATCAGCATGATAACGAGTTAAATGTTGAGAAACAAAGATGTGGGGTTTGTACTCCAGTGCAGAGCAAGTGGTGTCAAACTTTTAAGTTTTGTTTATAGATTGCTTGTATGGAAGATCTTGGGGTTGAGAGAGTACTGCTGCTGTACTGACCTCCTTGTTTAATTTGATAAGGCAAGCCTCACATGATGTAGTGTGGCTTGCCTTATCTTGGATGACACTTTGATCAAGCACAAACTTTCCAAGTATGCTACGCTATTTGAATTAACAGAATCAAGTTAACTTTGTACAAAGGAGGCTGCTCTGGCGCTGAGTTTTAAGAATAAATAATTCTAAATAATGAGTCTCAGATATGATTATGGTACTAGAAAACGCATCCCCTGATTTTTGTGGTTTAGGTGTTCCAGCGGGATGGGAATGACTTGCATATGACGCACAAGATTGGACTCGTTGAAGCACTGTGTGGATTTCAGTTCACGTTTAAGCACCTTGATGGACGTCAAATTGTGGTTAAATATCCTCCTGGAAAAGTAATTGAACCAGGTAAGCTTGACCTGATAAGGACTACTTTGACTATGCTTTTGTGATTCTTTAAAACTTAATCCCATTCTTTTTGTCCTGCTAACTGAATCTAGGCTAGAGAAATTAAGAGAATCGTATAGAGAGAATTGTTCTGAAGAGCACTCTCCAGTTTACTTTTCTTTGACTTGCAGGTTGTATTCGTGTAGTCAGAGGTGAAGGAATGCCACAGTATCGTAATCCTTTTGAGAAGGGCGATCTTTACATTAAATTTGATGTTCAGTTTCCCGAAAATAACTGGATTAGCCCAGAAAGGCTTACGGTAAGTAGATTTTCAGACACAGATACAGTGGTCTTATTTGACAGTGTGTGCAAAGTATGTGTGGGGTATGCTTGCTTTCAGTGCTTAAATTTAGATGCAAGTATAGTTGTTCTTTTACCATCGTTTATAGGCAACATGCAACTTGAAAATACCCATTTGAATGCTGATTTATGGAACCTGTGTTTAAAAGCTGTGCAAGTGTTAGGCAGATGAGGGCCGGAGGAACAATCTTCCTGCTGTTGTGTGATAAGTTTTCACAATGCAACTGTATTCACTGATTGCACCTCCGGCTGATATGTGGAGCTGTGGGTTTTCCCTAAGTGGTGTCTTCCAGTTGATACAAATACTTTGGATACTTTTAAATAAGTATACACCTTCAGGTTTTGTATCAGCTTATTAGACTTCTAAACTGAACCTGCTCTGAGGGGGAGGTCTTGAAGTTGTGGGAAACTGGTCGCTTTATTTTAGCAGTTGTAAATGCAGTACTGAATATACTTATTCTTTTGGGGCAGGAACTTGAAGATCTTCTGCCAGCTAGACCAGAATTTCCCAATGTAATTGGTGATGCAGAAGAGGTAGATCTTCAGGAATTTGATACTACTCGAGGTTCAGGTGGTGGCCAGAGACGTGAAGCTTATAATGATAGTTCTGATGAAGAAAGCAGCCATCATGGACCTGGGGTGCAGTGTGCCCATCAGTAAATGTTTGTCTAAAAAAGTTGCACAAGGATTTGTCTTTCAAATTTTGCCTGACTTGTTTTCAGCAATCCAGCTGGATTGTATAAGTAATCCAGATGAACCAGTGGACATCTATTGCTGTATGTGTAACTTTTTGAATTGGTTTATAGTATCTACAGAGTGTAACTTAAACTATAACCACAAGCTTACATCTTCATTTTGACTGTGTAACAGAATAAAGCACTTGAAGACGGGACTCCTTTTCACATGGGTTTTAAGTTTGCCCTTGTATCAGTGCTTGATTTTTACCAGTTTTGTGTAGATTAAGTTTCATTTTTAAATTCAAGCTCTACATTGTAAAGTTTGTGTACAATTTGTCCTGAGGCTTGGTATTTGGCTGCACCTGCATAAGCTGCTGCAAGTAGAATAAAGAATTTTCATAGCCTGTATCTTAGATGCATGGTAAATGGGCTTTGCACATAATGGGTTTAGAGCTGACTGGGAACGATGGAAGAGTAAATTAGAAGTGATTGCAAGTTGTTTGGTTTCAGGTTTTGTTGTGGTGGTTTTTTCTTTGTTTTTTTGTTTTTGGTTGGTTGGTTTTGGTGGTTTGTTTTTGTTGGTTTTTTTTTTTTCTACCACCTTGTGAAGGGCTTCTGAAATTAAAGCAGTTGATGTATAGTATATTTCTTTTGCCTTGTAGCTCTTTCTTTTCCAGTGGCTATAACTGTCTTGTCTACCATCTACACAGTCTTTTTGTACACATCTTGGAAACCAAGATGTTGAAACTGCTATAAAATGATGTTGCAGTTAGATAACAACAGTGTGCCATATGTTAAAGTTGAAATGAGATATGACTAAACTGGCAGGGGGAGGCTGCAGCCATGTCTTTTTTTACAAAGAAAACACAAGGATATCTTAATTCAATCAGAAGATAACAAAATCTTGTAATCAATCCTCTTGTAAATGAGGATTATTAAATCCCAACATAATGGTGACTTTATCTTAGGTTTTGCATCCCATTCAAAGCCTGACTGAGACTCTCTTCCTAGTGGGATGTTTCTCATCTTAAACAAATCATTTGCAAAAAGGAATGTTACATTTGAGAACTTGTGGTTGCAGTAATGAAGTTCATGAAGAGATGGAGATTAGTGTTGTAGTTGACAAAACCACTTTGTTGACCTGGAGAGATAGTAAGTGTAGGTGGGTTTGTTATTTTTTCAGTAGTTTACACTTGGTTTGAACTATTTGTAGACTCTTAGAATAGTTAGGGTTGGAAGGCTGCCCTGGAGCATCACGTTTCCAACCAGCCCTTCCCTGTTGGTGAGTATGAGGTCAAGCATGGCACTTCTCCTTGTCAGCTCCTCTATTACTGGCAGAAGGAGGTTGTCCTCTACACAAATGAGGAACCTCCTGGATTGCTTGGGTGGGGCCATACAGTCCCTCCAACAGATATCAGGGTGGTTGAAGTCCCCAATGAGGATAAGGGCATGAGAGCGTGGGGCTGTTCCTATCTGTCTATAGAGTGCTTCATCTCTCTACATTGCTCCAAGCATTTATTACAGGTGCTGGCAACTGACTGGATGTGGTGGGATGGAATGATGCTCCCCTCCCTCAACACATCTAGATTAAAACTTTCTTGACCAGCCTGGCACGCCTCCTACCACAGAAGCTCTTCCCCTTTGTTGTCAGACCAGCTCCACCAGCCTCCAGTAGACCTTGCCTCCCAAACCAAGTCCCATGTTCTAAATATCCAAACCACTGACTATGGCACCACTGTTCTAACTGTCCATTAACCTGCCAAATATGCCTAGCCTTTTTAAGGTCCTGTCCTTTATCCTGGAGAATTGATGAAAAAACTGTCTGAGCTCTAGAGCCCCTAACCACCTCTCCCAGAGCTCTACAGAGGACTGTCCTACAGTCCTTCTTAACATTCTCCAGGTTACTGATATCTATATCGCTAGCACCCACATGGATCACTAGAAGTGGGTAATAGTCCGTGGGACTTACTGGACCAGGCAGCCTCTCTGCAACATCCCTGATCCAAGCCCCGGTAGGCAACATACCTCCCTTGAGAGTGGGTCAGGCCAACAGATGGATGACTTTCAACGTAGATTCCCCTACTACTATGACCTGCCACTTTTTCCGGGCAGCACCAGTAGTGATCTTCTTCACCGGTGCATCAGCCTGTTGTTCATTTGGTGAGGTGTGTGTGTGGTTTCCTTGTTAGCCCCCTGCAGAACTGCAAAGCGGTTCTGGGTGGTTACATAAGATTTAGGAGGAAGCCCCTTGGTTTTAATTGTCCTCTTCCCCCTTTTTTTGTTGTTTGTTTTTTCTGTTTTATTTTCTTTTTTTCATTGTTGTTACTAGTTCTCAGCTTCCTGAGTTAACAACCTCCTTGGTTCCTCCATGAGCTACGATGGATGCTTGAGACCCCTGCACAGTTTGGGCCTGGGGCAAGTGGTCCAGCTTCCTCTCAGCTTTCCTAACATCTTTTAGCCTATTGACAGTGTCCCACAGCCCAGCCACCCGCTGCAGGAGGACCACCACTAAGGCACACTGAATACAGCCCTGTCCATTGTGCACTCTCCTCAAGAGACGAGTGCAGGCACTCTACAGTCCGAGCTCTGCACTGCAGCCTCCTCTCTCATAGGTTCTGGCTGGGTTCCTACCCTGGCCACCACTGGGGCAGCCAGAGCAGAGCTCCCAGACTGGGCCCTGGTCATGAGGCATGTGTGCGCCATCCCGCGCACTGTCCCCGTGAAAACTGCCACACCGTGCCCTGGTTGCTTGTGCTCCCTGGGGCAGTTTTTCAACCAGTCAGGGCTGGTGCCATCTCTCCTGGTGCTGCCTCCTGTGAGTCAGCTGCTTGCATCAGCTGAGCTGCTGTCTCCTGGATAAGTCCTGTCGAGGACTTGAGGTTCCTTTGGTGCATCTTGCCGTTCTGGATTGAGGCTCCTGGACACTGAGCTTCCCCCCGCTCAGGTGTTGAAGGCATCCTCTCTTGATCTACTCATCTCAGCAACTGAGCCTTCTCCAGGCTGAACAGCCCAAACTTTCTTAGCCTGTCTTCATACAGGAGGTGCTCCAGTCCCCTGATCATCCTTGTAGCCCTCCTCTGGGCTTGTTCCAACAGTTCCATGTCCTTTTTATGTTGAGGACACCAGAACTGTACACAGTACTCCAAGTGAGGTCTCATGAGAGTAGAGTAGAGGGGCAGGATCACCTCCTTTGACCTGCTGGTCATGCTCCTTTTGATGCAGCCCCAGGTACGGTTGGATTTCTTGGTTGCCGGCTCATGTTCAGTTTCTCAAAAAAAAAAAAAAAATCTGTTTTTTCCTTCAAATTTAATGTGGTGCTTTCTGGGCCGTTAGAACACAATTTTGTGAGGGTAGACTCCATTTGAGACATAGAACATAGAAGGTAGGTATCTGCAGAGCTGAGGCACCTTCTTGATTCGCGCCAGGATCTGTGAATCCACCACCTTCTGGTCTGACTTGCGCTGCTCCGTTATCTCATATTTTTCTTTCTCCGTGTCAAAGATCTCGCCTTCCTGGTGCTTGGGCTTCTGCAGCCTCTTCTTAAAGTAGGCATCAGTGAGATGCTTGGGAATTTTTACTCCAGAGATACCTACCTTTGTAGATGTAGCAATAACAAATTTCTGATGGGCCCTACGCAGATGGACACAATTGACAACCAAGGGTCCTGTAACAAGCAAAAGGCCAGTATCGAACTGCTTCAAGAAGATGACATGCTTGCCTCTGTGACAACCAGTCAGCAGGATCAGAACAGTCCCTGGAGTGATGGAGGCCCTCAGTCGTCTCTTGTGCTGGCTGAAGGGCTTCTTGCCATGATTCAAAAGCTTGCGTGGAACATCCTCAGTGGGAAAGTACCTGGGTATTTTGCACATTTTCACCACGCAGCTGCCTCCATTCTTGTACCCATCCACCGGTTTGGTTGTGCAGGGCTTCTCTTGTTTTCTTTTCTATCCTTGTTACTGGAGTGGTGTACTTGGAATCATAGAATAGTTAGGGTTGGAAAGAACCTTAAGATCATCTAGTTCCAACCCCCCTGCCATGGGCAGGGACACCTCACACTAAACCATGTCACTCAAGGCTCTGTCCAACCTGGTCTTGAACACTGCCAGGGATGGTGCATTCACAACCTCCCTGGGCAATCCATTCCAGTGCCTCACCACCCTAACAGGAAGGAATTTCCTCCTTATATCCAATCTAAACTTCCCCTGTTTAAGTTTGAACCCATTACCCCTTGTCCCGTCACTACAGTCCCTAATGAATAGTCCATCCCCAGCATCCCTATAGGCCCCCTTCAGATACTGGAAGGCTGCTATGAGGTCCCCATGCAGCCTTCTCCATGCTGAGCAACCCTAACTTTCTCAGCCTGTCTTCATATGGGAGGTGCTCCAGTCCCCTGATCATCCTCGTGGCCCTTCTCTGGACTTGTTCCAACAGTTCCATGTCCTTTTTATGTTGAGGACACCAGAACTGCACACATTATTCCAGGTGAGGTATCACAAGAGCAGAGTAGAGGGGCAGGATCAACTCCTTCAACCTGCTGGTCATGCTCCTTTTGAAGCAGCCCAGGATACAGTTGGCTTTCTGGGCTGCAAGCGCACACTGCTGGCTCACTTGCGCTTGTACAGTGCTTTTCTTGCATACGTGGCTGACCGGGAATACCTCCTGATGCCCCAGGCCAAGACAGGGTTCCGGCTGGCTTGATGCTTCTTAACCATCTTCTTCTCTCCTCCTTCCTTCTGGATTGGCTTCTGCACCAGTGGCTTCTTCTCACCTGGCTAAGGATATAATTCCTTAGTCCAGGGTCAAATCCCTATAAAGTTGCTGAATTCATCCAGTCCATGATGTCAGGCTCCATCTCTTGTAAAAGTCTTTCAGGGCAGGAGAGATGGTGTGTAGTGTTGGATTGTTGCCTGCTTATGACACCACCAATCTTGCCTGATCACTGTTGAGCTTCTCTGGTTTTGTTGAAGTTCAGTCTTTCCTGGGTTGATGAACGGAAGGAAGTCAGGGTCAGTCGATGGTGACCTGATGACACATCTGCTGATGCTGCCGGCTTTTCCCATAACTTTATTCTCTGCTGATGGTCATGTCAGCACATATCTTCTTTTCAAAGCCCAGAGTGGTGGAGATGGGCAACAGCATATAACTGAGTTCATTGGTTGTTTTCCCTCAAAATTAAATCCCCTTGAGGTACACACTGGACTTCCCCATTTTCCTGAATTACCCACCAAGTATATGCTGGTCCCTGAGCAAAAGCAGTCCCATGAGTGGGTTTGTCTTTACCTGAAGTAGGAATAATCCAGACTGTCTTCCCCAACAATTCTTTATTTGTACCACAGTAACTTTATCCCCCTCTACAGTATGGAAAAGTTCTGATTAGGCTGGGCCAGCTCTGTTGGCAGACCCTCTAGTGTTGACCAGCCAGGTGGCTTTTGGTAAATGTGTATCCTAATGTTTGAAAGAAAGCCCCACCACCCATTGCTCTCAGTGTAGTTTTTAACAGCCCATTGTACCGTTCGATTTTCCCAGATGCTGGTGCATGGTAGGGGATGTGATATACCCACTTGATGCCATGCTCTTTGGCCCAAATGTCTAAAAGGCTGTTCTGGAAATGAGTCCCATTGTCTGACTCAGTTCTCTCTGGGGTGCCGTGTCACCACAAAATCTCTTTCTCAAGGCCCAGAACAGCGTTTGGGGCAGTGGTGTGAGGCACAGCATATGTTTCCAGCCATCTGGTCAGTGTTTCCACCATGGTAAGCGCATGGTGTTTGTCTTGGCAGGTTGGTGGGAGTGTGTTGTAGTCAATCTGCCACGCCTCCCCATATTTGTACTTCAGCCGCTGTTCTCCGTACCAGAGAGGCTTTAACCGTTTGGCTTGCTTAATTGCAGCACATGTTTCACATTCGTGAGTAACATGGGCAATAGCGTCCACTGTTAAGTCCATCCCTCGATCACGAGCCCATCTATATGTTGCATCTCTGCCTTGATGGTCTGAGCTGTCATGGGTCCACTGGGCCAAAAATAATTCACCCTTATGTTGCCAATTGAATCCCTCTGAGCCCCTTCAATCTTAGGAGCTTTATCCTCTTGTTGGTTATTCTGGTGTTCCTCAGTGGCCCGACTCTTGGGTACATGAGCATCTATATGGCGTACCTTCGCCACCAGATTCTGCACCCAGGCAACGATATCTTTCCACAGTGCAGCAACCCAGATGGGTTGCCAGTTGCTCTGCTTCCGTTGCTCCAACCACCACCACAGGGGATTTGCCACCATCCATTAGTCAGTATAGAGATAAAGTAGTGGCCATTTTTCTTGTTCAACAATGTCCAGGGCCAGCTGGATGGCTTTCACCTCGGCAAACTGCCTCATCCTCTCCTTCAGCAGTTTCTGCATCTTGTCATGGGGGACTCCATACAGCTGCCTTCCATCTCTGATGCTTTCCCACAATACAGCACAACCCATCAGTAAACAAGGCAAAATTGCTTTTCACTTTCTGACAATTTATTATATGGTGGGGCCTCTTCAGCACGCATCACCTCCTCCTCTGGTGACATTCCAAAATCTTTGCCCTCTGGCCAGTCCATGATAACTTCTAGAATTCCTGGACAACTGGGATTTCCTATTAGAGCTCGTTGCGTAATTAGTGCAGACCCCCTACTCTATGTAGCATCGGTTGCATGATGCGTAGAGGAGACCCTGCCTTTGAGCATCCAGCTCAGCATGGGCAACCGAGGTGCCAGGAGGAGCTGTGCTTCAGTGCCAGTCAGTTCTGACGCAGCTTGAACCTCTTCATAGACTGCCAGTATCTCTTTTTCAGTGGGAGTATTGCTGGCCTCGGATCCTTTGTGTCCCCGACTTCAAAAGGCGAGGGTTCTACCTCACACCTCCCCTGGAGCTTTCTGTCAGAGGCTCCCGGTAGGACCATTCTCCCCAGCTGCAGTGTAGAGTACATTTTTTACATCTGGACTGGTCCAAGTGCTACTGCATGAACTATCTCTCATTTAATTTGCTCAAAGGCTTGTTGTTGCTCAGGGTCCCGTTTGAAATCATTCTTCTTCTGGGTCACGTGATTGAGAGGGCTTACATTCAGACTGTAATTTGGGGTGTGCATTCTCCAGAACCCCATAACACCTAAGAAAGCTTGTGTTTCTTTCTTATTAGTTAGTGGAGACATTTCTGTTATCTTGTTGATCACATCTGTGGGGATCTGGCTATAACCATCTTGCCATTTTAATCCCAAAAACTCAATCTCCTGTGCAGGTCCCTTGACCTTACTCCGTTTTATGGCAAAACTGGTGTCGTGGTTTAAACCCAGTCAGGTAACTTGTTCACTCACTCCCAGTGAGTGGTGCCGAGCTGACAACAATCAAGGTCCGTGTTCGTCTCCCCCCCCTCCCTGCACCGGGGCTCTCCCCTTCCCCGCTCCCGGAGGAACGGGGAGGAGGATCGAGAGAGTGCAACTCCTACGGGTTGAGACAAGAACAGTCCAGCAACAAATCACCACCGCTACTATCAGCTAAAACAATGATAAGGGAAAATAACAAGGGAAGAGAATACGATACCACCGGCCAAGAAAACGAGTTCCACCCGGAAGCTCCTGTCCTTCCGGGTAACTCCCAGTTACCCCCCACCCCGGGCATGACGTGCTGTGGTATGGAATACCTCCCCGGCTAGCCCGGGTCAGGCGCCCCGTCTCTGCTTCCTCACAGCTTCCCCTCTTCCCTGGCAGAGCATGAGCCTCACAGAGTCCTTGGTCAGGGTAAACATCACTTAGCAACAACCGACAACATCGGCTTCACCAACGCTGTTCTCAAAACTAGAAGTCAAAACACAGCACTGCACCAGTTAACACAAAGGAAAAAACATGACTGCTACTGCTGAACCCAGGACAACTGGCTTCCAGAAGGATTTGTATAATTTTCCTCCCTTTCTCAAAGACTTCTTCCGCTGTATCACCCCACATGATAATGTCATCAATGTGCTGCAGGTGTTTTGGAGCTTGACCCTGTTCTGGTGCAGTCTGGATCAGTCCATGGCAGATGGTAGGGCTGTGTTTCCATCCCTGGGGCTGTCCATTCCAAGGTTACTGGACACTTCTCCTAGTAAAAGGGAAATGTGGCCTTCACTCTGCTGCCAAAGGAACTGAGAAAAATGCACTGGCAATATCAAATGTTGCATACCACTTGGCTGCCTTTGACTCCAGTTCATATTGAAGTTCTAGCATGTCTGGTGCAGTAGCACTCAATGGTGGTGTGACTTCATTTAGGCCACGATAGTCTATCGTTTGTCTCCACTCTCCATTAGACTTTTGCACTGGCCATATGGGCTACTAAAGGGTGAGTGGGTCCTGCCGATCACTCCTTGGCTCTCCAGACTACAGATCAGATTATGGATGGGAATCAGGAAGTCTCTTTTGGTCCAATATTGCTGCCGGTGCACTGTTGTGGTCGTGATTGGCACTTGTTGTTCTTCGACCTCCAGCAACCCACAACAGAAGGATCCCCTGAGAGACCAGGCAATGTGGACAGTTGCTTCATTTCTTCCACCATCAAGGCATCTATACCAAAAGCACACAGGTACCCTTTTGGGTGTTTGAAGTACCCTCTCCTGAGATAGTTTATGCCAAGGATTCATCAAGCATCTGGACCAGTCACAGTAGGGTACTTTTGCCACTCCTCCCCAGTTAGGCTGATTTCAGCCTCCAGTACAGTCAACTCTTGGGATCCTCCTGTAACTCCAGAAATATAAATGGGTTCCACCCCTTGGTAGCTTGATGGCATCAGGGTATACTGTGTATCGGTATCTACTAGAGCCTGTGGGACTGATGTGCCAGGCCATCTGATCCACACAGTCCAATATACACAATTGTCCCTCTCCTCCAGCAGGCTGGAGGCAGGGCCCCACTAATAGTGATCATTAGACTCTCCATTTAAGTCCTGTATAAAGGGTTTAGTATTCCTTATCACAGGAGTTAGAGTAAAATCAGCTCTTCTGCTCTATCTGGGAAGCTGCTCACCAGTGACTGGAGCAGGAACTTTCTTGAGAAGATCATCATTGACCGTTCGTTGTTTTCCTCTTCAATTCATGCACCTGTTCCTCCAGAACTGAGATAGGTTTTCCATCCCACTTTCTCATGTCTACTCTGTGATCCCGTAGGTAAAACCATAGGGTGGCCCATGGCATGTATCTCCTATACCTTCTCTCTTGGGTAACAGGACGCCTTCTGTTAATAGCTGAGATGGAGGTTGGTATATGTGAGGAGCTGGATATATTGGATAGATCGTCTCTCAATAGTTTCAACTCCTGGGACAGTTTTTCCACAGCTGAAATGATGAAAGGGGTGAGATTGTCTTCAAACTCTCAGAGTTGATGAGTCAATTCATCCACTGTTGGTGATGCTGCCTCACTCTAGGTCATTATGCCAGTGAGTGGGCATATAATGACTGTGCACTCCGTGTAAGTTTCCGCCACATGGGTCATGTACATTCAACTTCATATGTATCTACAGATGCATTCCCAGTATCTGGCCTACAGTAGATCATCTCTAGAATCGCTGATTCCCTCTGGGACTGGATGCCTCTCTCTATCATTGTCCATTTGGCTGAGCGACTCATAACATCATCCTTGTAGGGAAACCTTTCCTTCACAGCTGCCAAGAGCCACCTCCAAAGGCGGAGGGCTTGTTTCTCTTTTGCAATTGATTTGTCAATTCCCCCTTCCCTAGCAAGTGATCCCAGCTGCTTGGCTTCCCTACCTTCTGGTTGGTGACCATCAGCCCCACTGTCCCAGCTTTGGAGCAACCAGGTGACAATGTGCTCACCTGGAAGATGGGTGAAATCTTTTCGCATAATCCGCAGCTCAGTCAAGGTTCAGGATCTAGAAGTTTCCTCTTAGAATCATAGAATCATAGTATAGTTAAGGTTGGAAAGGACCTTAAGATCATCTAGTTCCAACCCCCCTGCCATGGGCAGGGATACCTCACACTAAACCATGCCACCCAAGGCTCTGTCCAACCTGGCCTTGAACACTGCCACGGATGGAGCATTCACAACTTCCCTGGAGAGCCCATTCCAGTGCCTCACCGCCCTAACAGTAAAGAACTTCTTCCTTATATCCAGTCTAAACTTCCCCTGTTTAAGATTTAACCCGTTACCCCTTGTCCTATCACTACAGTCCCTAATGAATAGTCCATCACCAGCATCCCTATAGGCCCCCTTCAGATACTGGAAGGTCTCCACGCAGCCTTCTCTTCTCCAGGCTGAACAGCCCCAACTTTCTCAGTCTGTCTTCATATGGGAGGTGCTCCAGTCCCCTGATCATTCTCGTGGCCTTCCTCTGGACTTGTTCCAACAGTTCCATGTCCTTTTTATGTTGAGGACACCAGAACTGCACACAATACTCCAGTGAGGTCTCATGAGAGCAGAGTAGAGGGGCAAGATCACCTCCTTCAACCTGTTTGTTATGCTCCTTTTGATGCAGCCCAGGATACGGTTGGCTTTCTGGGCTGCGACCACTCACTGCCAGCTCATGTTCATTTTCTCATCAACCAACACCCCCAAGTCCTTCTCCACAGGGCTGCTCTGGATCTCTTCTCTGCCCAACCTGTAGCTGTGCTTGGGATTACTCCGACCCAGTTGTAGGACCTTGCATTTGGCATGGTTAAGCTTCATAAGGTTGGCATCAGCCCACCTCACAAGCATGTCAAGGTCCCTCTGGATGTCATTCCTTCCCTCCAGTGTATCAACCGAACCACACAGCTTGATGTCATCGGCAAACGTGCTGAGGGCACACTCAATCCCACTGTCCATGTCACCATCCATTCTCTTCCTCCAATTCCTGTAATAATAACTGTTGTTCAGTTGCCATCCCCTCTAGTACACACATGGGGTCTTTGTCTTTCTTCACTGCATGCTTTGGTCTTTGTGCCTCACTTTTGCTTTTCACCTTGCTTACAGGTGCAACTGATATTGGCACAGATTGGTCCTTTGGTTTACCTGAACTTTCTGTCACCGAGTTTGAAGTGGCTGCATTGTCTGTCACTGGGGTTGGAGTGGCTGCAGTGTCTGTTGTCGAGGATGGAGTGGCTGCAGTGTCTGCTGTCAGGGTTGGTGTAGCTGCTATGCTTGGAGGTTGAATAGCTGCGTTGTCTGTTGCTGTCGGCATTTCAGTAGCTGCTGTGCTTGTCACTGGGGTTGGTATAGCTGCTATGCTTGGGTTTTGAGTATCTGTGTTGACTTTTGCTTTGCCATCAGATCCAGGGACATCTTTTTCCTGCTCCTTACAGAGCAGGTCCCTATAGTTGTTGACCAAGCCCCAGCACATTGCAGCACGTTGTCCCTCTCTGGTATTGCCAGGACAACAGCATGCCTCATCTAAGTGTTCTGCGAATTTTTCCATATTCTGCATTTGTTCAGGAGTGAAATTCCAAAGCACTGGAGGGGCCAACTGGCTTACATGCTTTCCCCTACGATCCTACACACCCTGCCACTCATGACTGTCCAGGCTCAGGGAAGATGTCTTGGTTGTATTCTTAAATAATTATTTAACCTTAGACAAGACCCAGGCTGGACCCTGCTTAACTTCCGAGGTTGGACAAGATTGGACATTCTCAGGGTGGTCACGCTGTAGGCAAAACATAGAGAGCATATGCAGCAACAAGCTGGTTCCCAGTAAAAGTTGCAGGGTGCTTTCAAGGGCATTTAAAGGATATTCAACATCTTTAAACCAGAATCTACTTCTACTGTAAATGGTCTGATGGGGGAGTGGAGGGTGTGAGAGAATATCTCCTCCATAGGTTGACCCCCCAAGGGAAGACAAAAAAAAATGTGCAATTGTTGAAAAATTCCCATTACATGCCTCCCATAGTATAGAGCTGATGACAATGCTGAGAACACATACCAGCCCAGCTTCGTGACCAATGAGTCTACTGTATTACAAGTCATTACCATGAAGTACAGCAAAACAAGAACCTTAACCCAGGCCACAAAGCCAATAAATGTTATAACAGTAAATGCAGGCTGCAAGTAAAGTATGACATGCTGATACTCTGAGATCAAGCTCAACAACTCTGAGAGCAAATAAATCAACATTGTGACAAGTGACTATAAATCCAAAACAATTCATGCTTATCACAAATACAATTAGACACATGCTGGTCAGATCTGTCGTTATCTTAGTCCTCTGTGCCCCACATTGGGCACCACAAAGGACTGTTGTGATTTAAGCCCAGCTAGTAACTCAGAACCATGCAGCCACTCACTCCCCCCCTTCTTCCCCCCCACATCTGGAGGGATGGGGAGGAGAACTGAAAGAATGTAAATCCCCCTGGTTGAGATAAGAACAGTCCAGTAACTAAGGTATTATACAAAACTACTACCACTAATAATAATAACAATAAGGGAAATAACAAGGGGAGAGAATATAAAACTAAAAGGGGAAGGGGGAAAAACAATAAACACAAGTGATGCACAATACAATTGCTCACCACCTACTGACCAACACCTAGCCTGACCCGAGCAGCGATATGGGCCTTCCAGGTAACTCCCCCCACTTTATATACTGGCATGACATGCTGTGGTATGGAATACCCTACTTTGGGTCAGGTGTCCTGTCTCTGATTCCTCCTGGTTTCTTGTGCCTCTCCTCACTGGCAGAACATGAGAGACTGAAAAGTCCTTGATTAGGGTAAGCATTACTTAGCAACAACTAGAAACATCAGTGTATTATCAGCATTCTTCTCAGACTAAAGATGAAAACACAGCACTGCACCAGCTACTAAGAAGGAGAAAAATAATTGTTACACGTGAACCCAGGACACCCTGTTTTAGTTTGAACCCTTTACCCCTTGTCCTATCACTACAGTCCCTGATGAAGAGTCCGTCTCCAGCATCCTTGTAGGCTCCCTTCAGATATTGGAAGGTTGCTCTGAGGTCACCATGCAGCTTCTCCAGGCTAAACAGCCCCAACTTTCTTAGCCTGTCTTCATATGGGAGGTGCTCTAAGCCCCCTTATCATCCACGTGGCCCTCCTCTGGACTTGCTTCAACAGCTCTATGTCCTTCTTATGTTGAGGACACTGGTACTGCACACAGTACTCCAGGTGAGGTCTCACAAGAGCAGAGTAGAGGGACAGGATCACCTCTTTTGACCTGCTGGTCATGCTTCTTCTGACATTAGAATCATAGAATAGTTAGGGTTGGAAAGGACCTTAAGATCATCTAGTTCCAACCCCCCTGCCATGGGCAGGGACACCTTACACTAAACCATGTCACCCAAAGCTCTGTCCAACCTGGCCTTGAATTTCTTCCTTACTTCCAATCTAAACTTCCCCTGTTTACGTTTGAACCCTTTACCCCTTGTCCTAACACTACAGTTCCTAATGAATAGTCCCTCCCCAGAATCCTTATAGGCCCCCTTCAGATACTGGAAGGCTGCTATGAGGTCTCCACGCAGCCTTCTCTTCCCCAGGCTGAACAGCTCCAACTTTCTCAGCCTGTCTTCATACGGGGGGTTCTCCAGTCCCCTGATCGTCCTTGTGGCCCTCCTTTGGACTTGTTCCAACAGTTCCATGTCCTTTTTATGTTGAGGACACCAGAACTGCACACAATATTCCAAGTGAGTTCTCATGAGAGCAGAGTAATGGGGCAGGATCACCTCCTTTGACCTGCTGGTCATACTCCTTTTGATGCAGCCCAGGATATGACTGGCTTTCTGGGAATTAAGACATTAAGTTCTCCAGCTCAGTTCAGTTCCTTTTTCTATGCTTTTAATTGGCAAGAATACCATAACAAAGCAAAAATATGACTTTTAATACCCATGTACAGTTATCTAAACTTTTAATTACAATGTTAAGGAACTCTGCATGAATGTTGGTTGGTAAGCTGCTTCTCTAAGTGAGGTTTCTCTCCCTGTTGAAGGGAAGAATTTGGAAGATGCCTCTACTTTTCATTACAAATCTGAAGTATGACTTGTTTAATTACTGCTCAGGTAGACAGTTGTTGACACTTTACCAATGAGATTGGAGGGACAAACCCCAAGTGTTTCCATGAGCTTGGGTAGGCACTGGTGTTTGAGTGTTGCTGAACATCCTTGTTATAGACTAAAACTGAGGCAAGAATAAATTGCTTGACCTGTGTTTCAGTATTGACTTCTTATGCTGTGGCGTTGTCATGTAGTGAATCTCTATTTTCATTTATTAAAATTTCAGGTTGCTTTTCATGACATCATGGTTTAGTGCAAGGTGTCCCTGCCCATGGCAGGGGGGTTGGAACTAGATGATCTTAAGGTCCTTTCCAACCCTAAATATTCTATGATTCTATGATTTTTGCATACTGATCCTTTAGCCCAATTTATTTCCCAAAGAAGGCATCCTAATCTGTAATGCTTAAAGCAGAGGACAGGTGTTTTAATTGTTTTACGTAGTACCTTCAGTATTTACCTCCTTGGAAAACAGAGTGTGTGTTCTGAACTTACCACCTTGCTTTAAAATTCCTTTTTTCATTGGGATAGAGAAAGTATTAGTGGTAACTCTTGGCTAGCATGCTGAAGTGAAGGGCTGGAGGGGAAGTTGATCACTGTATACAGCATTAGTCTATTTGTTTCAGTCCTGAGATTACATTAATTTAGGCTCTTCACAGCAGCATCTTTCAGTGATTGGTGACTTCTTCAGAGTTGCCCATACTATATAGATCTTCTGTTCTACCAGGAAGGTATCCCTTTACAAAGTTGTAGTGTGATAAACTTGACAGAAATTCAGTCTACACTTTCTTGATTTTAATATTTAAGTTTCAAGTAATATACTACTACAGTTAGAGTACAGTTACTAATGCTTCAGTAGTTTACTGATGGAGTTTAATGCTTAACATAGCTATCAATGTTTTAACCGGGGCTATGTGACTCTCCTATGAATAATCAAATAAACAGTTATAAACAGCTGCAACCGAAGTACTTATGGTAAAGGTGGTACTATAAACAAAAGAGCATTCTGTATGTGGGGAGAAGAAGATGTGATCACCAGAGCTGTATTAGAACCTTATTTTTAAGTTCACGCTTTGTCTTTAATATTGACTTCAAGAAGCTGAAATGGGGGGATGACGCCAACCCACACCCAAAAAAAAAAAACAAAACAGACTCACTTTTGTGACACCTATTTTAGCATATACAGTGACTTAAATGGACCTAAAGGTGACTCTCATAGAAAGTCTGATCTGTCCTCTTAAGTGCATTTAATTTACTAAGGTGTTCACACTACACAGTTACACATAAGATACTGACAGTGGTGTGGTTCTTGTTTACCTAAAAGAGGAGATTATTTTCTTCTGAAAAATAAGTTTGCAAAGAAGTTAGAAGTAATCAATCAGTGAAAGGAAAATTACTATTGCTTGGGAAAGAAAAAAACAAACAAGAAACATGCCACAGACTTACCTGCAGCAATTTATCAGCTCTCTAAATAGAATGTAATGGGAAAAAATGTATTTTATTAACCTATAACCTTCCACTACAGCCTTAGGCTGATGCAAATACAAAGTTCAAGCAGTCGCTGTAAAGGAGTTGTAAGGCATTTAACTGTATGCCTCTTACAAAATTTAAAAAGACTAAATGGAGTTCTGGAGGCTTCCTAGCTTGGTGATAATTCCAAAGAATGACTTCAGCTGATTGAAAAGTCCTCATGCTTCATTACAGTGCACATCCTGTGAACCTGCCCCTTGCATCAGGGCCCAGAAACACTTTCCCAGCTCTCAGTAGTAGCCTTTTAGTCACAAAAAAGGGGCAATCTCTAAATTGCAACTCAGAAAATACTTGCAACAAGAACAAGATGGATGAGTGAGAAGAGCGTGCAGCAAGCTCACTGCCCTGGACTTCAAAAGAGCAGACTTTGGCCTCTTCAGGAACCTGCTTCAGAAGGTTCCATGGGATACAGCCCTAGAGGGCAGAGGGGCCCAAGACTGTTGGTTGATATTCAAGGATCACCTGCTGCAATTTCAGGAGTGTTGCATCCCAACCAGAAGGAAGTGCAGCAGGAGGGCCAGGAGACCTCCTTGGATGGATAAGGAGCTCCTGAGGAAAATTCAATTGAAAAAAGAGGCTTATAATAAGTGGAAGCAAGGACGGGTGGCCTGGGAAGAGTACAGGGATGTTGTCCGAGAAGCTAGGGACCAGGTTAGGAAAGCTAAGGCCCAGTTAGAATTAAACTTAGCTAGAAATATTAAAGATAACAGGAAGGGATTCTACAGGTACATAGCAAATAAAAAACAGACGAGGGAGAATGTAGGCCCCCTCAGGAAGCTCTCAGGAGAACTGGCTACACAGGATTTGGAGAAGGCTGAGGTTCTGAATGGCTTCTTTGCCTCAGTCTTCACTGGCAAAGGCTCTGACCACACCACCCAAGTCTTGGAAGGCAGATGCAGGGACTGTGAGAATGAAGACCTTGTGCCCACTGTAGGAGAGGATCTGGTTCGAGACCATCTCAAAAATCTGAACGTGCACAAGTCCATGGGTCCTGATGAGATCCATCCGCGGGTCCTGAAGGAGCTGGCAAATGAAGTTGCTAAGCCCATCATATTTGAGAAATCATGGCAGTCAGGTGAAGTTCCTGATGACTGGAAAAAGGGAAATATAGCCCCCATTTTCAAGAAGGGGAAAATGGATGACCCAGGGAATTACAGACCAGTCAGTCTCACCTCTGTGCCTGGCAAAATCTTGGAGCAGATTCTCCTGGAAGGCATGCTAAGGCACATGAAAATCAACAAGGTGCTTGGTGACAGCCAGCATGGCTTCACTAAGGGGAAATCCTGCCTGACCAATTTGGTGGCCTTCTATGATGGGGCTACAGAACTGACGGACAGGGGTAGAGCACTTGATGTCATCTACCTGGACTTGTTCAAAGCATTCGACACTGTCCCACACGACATCCTTGTCTCTAAATTGGAGCGACATCAATTTGATGGATGGACCACTCAGTGGATAAAGAACTGGCTGGATGGCTGCACACAAAGAGTTGTGGTCAATGGCTCAATGTCCGGCTAGAGACCAGTAACAAGTGGCATCCCTCAGGGATCGGTGTTCGGACCAGTCTCGTTTAACATCTTTGTCGCTGACATGGACAGTGGGATTGAGTGCGCCCTCAGCAAGTTTGCCAATGACACCAAGCTGTGTGGTTCAGTTGATACGCTGGAGGGAAGGAATGCCATCCAGAAAGACCTTGACACACTTGTGAGGTGGGCTGATGCCAACCTCATGAGGTTTAACCAAGCCAAGTGCAAGGTCCTACACCTGGGTCAGAGCAATCCCAGGCACAGCTACAGGTTGGGCAGAGAAGAGATTCAAAGCAGCCCTGCAGAGAAGGACTTGGGGGTGTTCGTTGATGAGAAAATGAACATGAGCTGGCAGTGTGGGCTTGCAGCCCAGAAAGCAAACTGTATCCTGGGCTGCATCAAAAGGAGAGTGACAGCAGGGCAAAGGAGGTGATCCTGCCCCTCTACTCTGCTCTTGTGAGACTTCACCTGGAGTACTGTGTGCAGTTCTGGTGTCCTCAACATAAAAAGAACATTGAACTGTTGGAACAAGCTCAGAGGAGGGCTACAAGGATGATCAGGGGACTGGAGCACCTCCTGTATGAAGACAGGCTAAGAAATTTTGGGCTGTTCAGCCTGGAGAAGAGAAGGCTGTGTGGAGACCTCATAGCAGCCTTCCAGGATCTGAAGGGGGCCTATAGGGATGCTGGAGAGGGACTCTTCATTAGAGACTGTAGTGACAGGACAAGGGGTAACGGGTTAAAACTCAAACAAGGGAAGTTTAGGTTGGATATAAGAAGGAAATTCTTTCCTGTTAGGGTGGTGAGGCACTGGAATAGGTTGCCCAGGGAGGTTGTGAATGCTCCATCCCTAGCAGTGTTCAAGGCCAGGTTGGACGAGGCCTTGGGTGATATGATTTAGCGTAAGGTGTCCCTACCCATGGCAGGGGGGTTGGAACTAGATGATCTTAAGGTCCTTTCCAACCCTAACTATTCTATGATTCTAAAAACTTGCAGCTATTTTTGTAATATGACTACCACCATACTAAGCACCCCAAGGGAGATCCACCACCAATGTGTGTTGGCCTGGCTTCAAAGCATGCCAAACACAACACCTCTTCCAAAATACAAAAAAAGTGCAGGTTTCAGTACCGCACTGCATTTTTGTTTACCTTGAACAGTTAAATCATTCATCTTGAAATGTCCATTTGCCTGCAATAATCAAAAGGTGATGCCACGTTGATGTGATGCTCTTATCAGTTTAATGGAAAATGAATGTTAATTCAGGTTAGCCTACTGAGTTAAGAATAACTATTCATGAATGTTCTGTAAACTTCAGGTATAATCTGAATGAGAGGTTTACTCCTGTATTTTCTGGTTACCAAGTGAGAGACGAGTTTTAATCTGTGTTTAATAGTGGTTTAACTTCATGTTCTTTACCAGTTTTGTTTTCTGTGCCTCAGGAAACTTTCTTCCCCCCCCCCCCCATATTTGAAACTTGTGACCTCTGTTTCCTTATGTGGAGCAAGGGTGGAAGCAGAAAAGAAGAAAAACTTGTCCAGATTTAATTCTTAAACTAATGTTTTAGTTTAAAGAATGTAGGAGTCTTTCATACCAACCTTTACTACAGTGAACACTTGAATCGAAATCACCACTGGCAGAGTAAAAGCCAAGTGCATCCTCAAGTTCTGAAAACACAAGAGTACCCACAGTAGAGTGACTGCTGGACTGTCACCTTTACCTGGAAAGATGTTAAAAGCCTTTCCTAGAAGTTACTCAAAAGTACCTAAGTACTAGAAAAATTGAGGTGATGCTACAAATTACAGTATGCCTGGGTTACTACCTGTCATCTTACACATTATTGTCATGTCAGAGCACAGGACTGGAAATAAGTTCTATTCCTGTGGCAGATTTATATGCCACCACAGAAATCAAGTTATATGCCTTAAAGTGCTGTTCAAGAATTTAGAAACTCACACTTCAGCTTAATTGCAGAGTTAGATTCAAGGAGATTGGTACTGGGAAGACTAAAGATGAGTAGTAAACACTACATTCTGCTTTTGTGTGCATGGACAAATGTCATTCGAGGTCTATATTTACAAACAGTTATGAAAAAATCTCAGAGTCCTATTTAGAACAGGAGAGTTATAATTTATTTCCTACATAGCAACCTATTACTGTTCATGAACGAAGGTTGGATGTTAATTAAGCCTTTTATAAAGAAGTTGGAAAAAGAATTTTCTTCTGCTTTTGTATCCTTCACAGAGATAACAGGAATTTAATAATACATATCATATTGTAAGCTTTTACATAAAAACATTTACTGGATAGTATGCAGCTTTATTAAGACATTATAGACATTCTCTACAAGCTTCAGAGGAAGCAAGCAAGAGCTGTCATGAATATTCTGTAGTCACAGACATTTCCATTAACTTGGTTTAGCTATTGCCTTTCCACATAGTGCAGTCATCTTACTCTAAGGGGGAAAAAATAATTTTAGTTCACGCTACCCAACAGAACTTGACAGAAAAAAGAGAAAAGTCACTATTGCTAATGCAAGCAGCAAGCAAGCACTCCCTCATTCTTTACCTACAGAAGCAGGTCCGTGTTCTAAAACACAAAGCAGTTTCCAGACCTGTAGCTTAAAAGTAGTTACATTCAAGTCTGTAAATACCTGCAAGACTGTAAATTGATTAATATTTCTTACATCTAGATAGACTTCTAGTGCTTCACATTACTTCATCCAAAAGTCCAGGTACCCTTATTGTCAGAAAAGTCAGGCACTATGTGCTACAAAATTCTGTTCAACTTCATTCTGATTCAAAACAATTTACTTCCCTGCACCAAAGGTAAGGCCATTACTATTCAAATGCAACAGAGAATTAACAGGAGTATAGTTCTTACTCAGCAAGGGACAGAGAATAATAGATTATAACAGGAATTGAAACTTGGCTGTAGCTTTGTGAGCCTTTGTGAATATGAGATAGAGAATGGCAGGAGAGACACCAGAGCCATCTAGAAGGAAGAATTTATGCTTCTGCCCCCCTCCCCATGCAATTACCAAACTGCGCATGCTTATTTAAGTGCATTTATTTTTACGGAAATCTGTGTGCCGCAGTTCTCCCCTCCCTGTTCCTCCCTTGCCCTATTCCTCCCTTCAATTTATGCCGACCAATTTAGACTTAACCTCAGAAGAGTTCAAGCACTTCAAATCTGCATTCATGACAGTATCTCACATGAAAACCTGAGACTAGGTGTCTGAATATTTTTATGTAAGCCTACTAGTTTAAGCTTACTACTAGTTTATGAATATGCTGTACTGTATCTTGATTTAGTAGTTGCACATCAATATTATGGAGGTCTCTATCAGCCATACAGTGTCTACACATTAAGAGAAACATTTTTAAGACAAAAACTATTCTGACAGTTTTTACTTGCATGGCCGACTTTTCTAAAAAATCATGTGCTTCCCTGCTACACTGAAAAACTTGAGCAACCATTTTAACTTCTGTTTAACAGTAACTCGTTTAAGGATAGCAAGAGCCATCACTCTCAGACTATTCACAATTTATCAACTACTGTAAGTTGAAAATGTGTTTTTTTTTAAACCCCAAACAAATAACCTTGATTCCTGTCCATCAGCCAGATGAATGTTTACAAACAGAAGTTTTATCTTGAGATACTGATTTACTTCTTAGTAACATGACTTGAACTCTTCCACTGGTAGGTACAGTTCTTGAGACAGTCTGTTGTAATCCAGCACTAGAATACAATAAAAATGTTACTCTGAGGGTAACTTCCTATGCTCTGCAGGAATTTTTCAAGCATGAAGCAAATGTAAATAGGAGCAAACATCCCTAATAGAAAGGCAGTCATGTTTAAATGCTTCCAGTTCTGCCAGAAGACTACAGGAAGTCCATCCATCAGCAGCATGTACTAGCACCACTTGGTAACATTCTATAACCCTGAAACACTACAGTAACCTCTGAAGCCTGTGTACAGGCCAGTAAGCAAACTGACATTTGCACCACTTGGTAACAAGAATATCTACTCTCCAGTATCAACAGTGAATGCTTACAGGTTTGGAAAGAGGAAACTTCATGCCTCAGGGCTTAAGATAAGGTATGTGCTGTATCTGTCTACTACAGAGGGAGATACTATGAAATGCCGAAGCTGCTAACTCTGATTGGTACAGAGCAAGCCTTGTGCCATACAAAATTCCTAAGCTTATTTCATGATACAGTTGTTCACATTCCACTTAAAAATGTAATATTTGGGTATGTTCTACATGGAAATGAACCTCTGATATTTATAGCAGGCCAAGGTGAAACTAAGCCACTTGCTGGTTTCATGACCCATTTAAGTTCTCCATCCTTCTACTTCAGCTGATGACTTTTGCCAAAACCAAACTCTGTAGTGTGTGGGGAATGATAATAACTGAAAACCTTAATGGTTCAATATGCAAAGAACTGATCGTAAGTTTATGTGATTGGGGGTTGGGGGGGATGATTTTTATTTTTTTTTAACACAGTGGTATTGGTGACATTTTAATTAAGTTTGGGCTCTGAGAATTAGTTTAAGCTGTAAAATATACCTTCACACAACAGTGAGTGGGAGTAGAATTTATATTCTAAATCTGTTGGTGTTTTTGGTTGGGTTTTTGTTTGGTTGGTTGTTTTTTTTGAAACTGGCTTAGTTACAGCGTCAAATCCTGTACCTCTGTAAGAACCTAAGTTAACACCCACACTCAGAGCAGGAGGTGTGTGACTGGTTCACATCCCCACTACCAAGTGGCAGACCATGAAGACCTATTAAGTCTAGATTGATGATGATTGATATTAATGTAGATCTATAGTGTCTTGGTATTTAACAAAGTTATTTATTAAGAACAAGCCAAAAAACCTCTTACCTTTTAGATATCTTTGTGGTGGCTTTGAAATTTGTGGTGCTACATTCATAAGTAAGAGACTTAACAGCCTCAGTCACACCTGAAGAACAGACCTAATTAAAAAAAAAAGATAAAATAGAAGTGGTTATTGCTTTTGTTTATTTCTTTTATTTCCTCATCTACTTCTACTGTAGCATTTTAGCTAGGATGAAGGCAGACAGCTAGTGGATTAAAGAATGCTGAAGTGCTCTACAAGAGGCATAGTGTATAAACATGTGAAGAAGCCCTCCTGAGATAGACATGATATAATGGGACCTAACACCATAGGGGAATGAAAGTCATTTATGTTAGTAGGTAAGAGAGGGATGCAATACCCGAGTTGGATATAATTAAGATAGCACCCACAGCTTTATATTTGAGTGTGCAAAGTTTCCTGGGAAGTTTCTTTTTCAGCAGGAAGTAATTTTTCTAATTAGTTCTCAGGATATTTGTCCTGTGTGGTTGACCTGAATCCATAGAACAAAATTTTCCAGTTTTGAATTTTAACTCAGTTCACAGAAATCTTGATGACAGAAATATACTTCACTATTCCTCTAATCTTCCTTTCCTCACACACATTTTGGAGATATTGTAAGGGTATGTGGGTTCGGTCCAGCGTCAGTGTATTTGAATAAAATTAACCTTCAAAGACTGAGATTTTATAGACTTCCCCAGGCAAAGAAGCCTTCTCTAGTTAATTTTGTTGGGCCAAAAGCTCTGTAATCCCAATTTAAGAAAGCAATTAAAATTTCTTTTAGGCACATTAAACACTGATAAGTTGTTTAACTTGCATTTCTCTGAAAATAATTTGAATGTATCAAGTAAGTGTCAATGGATACAAGTATGCACACTGGAGCTGCAGGTGTAGCAAGAGCTTCTAAAAAAAATTCATTCATATATCCACCAAGTTTTTAATTCATTAGATCCTTTAGTGAGACTTGAATTTGGTCCATCATGACTGTAAGCAGCTTTAAGGCATTTTTGCAAGCCTGCATTTCCCTACTAATGACACCTTGTCGTGGTTTAAGCCCAGCTGGTAACTCAGAACCATGCAGCCACTCACTCACTCCCCCCCTTCTTCCCCCCCATTCCCAGAGGAATGGGGAGGAGAATCAAAAGAATGTAAATCCCACAGGTTGAGATAAGAACAGTCCAGTAAAAAAGGTATAATACAAAACTATTACTACTACCACCAATAATAATAACAATAAGGGAAATAACAAGGGGAGAGAATATAAAGCTGAAAGGGGAAAGGGGAAAAAAAACCCCAACAAACACGAGTGAGGATCATCACCCACTGACCAATACCCAGCCTGACCCGAGCGGCAATCTGGCCTTCTGTGTAACTCCCCCCAGTTTATATACTGGGCATGACGTGCTGTGGTATGGAATACCCCTTTGGCTACTTTGGGTCAGGTGTCCTGTCTCTGCTTCCTCCTGGCTTCCCACTCCCCTCCTCACTGGCAGAGCATGAGACTGAAAAGTCTTTTATCGGGGTAAGCATTACTTAGCAACAGCTAAAAACATCTGTGTGTTGTCAACATTGTTCTCAGACTAAAGATGAAAACACAGCACTGCACTAGCTACTAAGAAGGAGAAAAATAACTGTTACAGATGAACCCAGGAGACACCTCCATTTCAGCTATGTAATAATTATTACAGAACAATTCATTACTCCTAACAGAGCAAGAGGTTTCCCTTACAGACTCTCTTCCATTCAGTATTGTTTGGAAATTGATACTGATAGCACAGATTCAGGACTGTGCACCATTCAGTGAGTGAGAGGTACCACCACATCCCTTCATCAGCTAGAGGTGCTTTTTTGTTCAGGTTTGTGTCACTACAATGCATCTGATTCAGGCTTTGGAAAACATCTTTATCAGATCTATTCCTTTTAGTCTCATATTTCAGCTATGTCATTTGAAAAGAATTGTATTCAGCATTCATAGATTCAGGTGAGTTAAGCCATCAAAAATCAGTCTTACCATTTAAAGTTTAAGTTTGCCATTTAAACCAGACAACAATGAAACCAATTACTTTGTTTTGGAAATCTGAAAATGCATATGTAAGACTGCAGTTAAAAGAAGTGCCATTTTAAGACAAAATTATAGATATTTCCAGGGAGCAATACTGTAAGAATTCCCTAGCAAAAAAAAAATCCCAGCACTTAAGCCCCATAGTGCTGCCTTTTATAAAGTTCTACATACACATAAAATGGCAAGTTTCATAATGCCAAAAGTTCATCTTGAAGTTCTGTACAAACAACCACCTTTGTATTATACACCCTTCCAACTTTTAAGCTCTTTTATAATTAATGCCTGTAACTCCACATGTAATCTTTTAGTCTTTGTTGTCATCTTGCTACATACTTAAGTGTCTGGCTAAGGCACGACATTTCATAGACAAAATTAATACATTTGTGCTATTTGGTTTAGAGATCAAGGTGGACAGGAATGCACAAGTCATTTAATTATATAAAAGCATGTATTAAATCATGAAGTTGAGGTTGGGTTTTTTTTTTGTTGTTGTTGTGGGTTTTTTTTCTTTTTTAAATCAGCAGAAAATGGTTCCTCAAACCATCAAGACATACTGACAAGTCAAGAGAGAAAAATTATGCCAGCATTTGTAAATCTGTGTGAATTAGTTACCAGAAGTGCAGATATCGTATTTCATTATAAAATTAATTTACTACACAGTTTAGCCCTGCTTAGCTTAGAATACATTGGATTTAAAACAATTGATTTTTCAAACAAACAGCATGCCATTGGCCTGCCCAGTCATAAATCTTGCAGGGTTCACAGCAGGTCAGAACTGATAAAACCCTTATGTTGTTTGTTCAGAATAAACTTACTTTTTTAGGTGTTTTCTTTGAAGTGGACTTTTGTGCTCTTCATGAAACTTCTTTTTATTTTCCTTGTCTTTCTAATGTATTTCTAGTTAAGGTAACTACAATTGTTGAATAGGAAGATGTCAAGCATATTTCTGCAAACTCATTTGTTTGAAGCCTATTTACCTACTGACCTCTACCTATCAGTTCTGCTGTCTGATGGCCATTCACCTGGATCAGAGTTGAAAGCAAACTATGTGTGACACACATCACAGTTAGAAGACGCTAGATACCCCTTCCACCCCCAGACAAAATAGAATTACTTTTCAGTGACAACATCCTTCATATTGCATATTTTGGAGTATAAAGAGAAATGGTATTTAGAACAGTGTGACCTTCGTAAAAAATTTCTTGCAAGCAGAACATATATTGATATAAGGAAAGCAAGTGCCTGGAAAACATAGGGTTAAAATACTTTTAACTTAACTTAGGTCTAAGATAGAGAACAATGTTTGTGTTGTAAGTCTGTGGTGTGATAACAGAATTTATTAGTCTTACTAACAAGAGTGTATTATTTCTTTCCATCCTTTTAATGAGTGAATTATTTCTTACCATCCTTCTAATTATCAGTTAGTTTGGAGACAGTGACTCCCAAACATCTGCTAGCTTAGGATACTCCTTGTCTGCCCTATCCAGTTCTGCTTGCAATAAATTTTGTACAAAGGTCACACTGTTCTAAATCTTTGCCAGCTATCAGAAAGCTCAGGAAAAATGGCCTAAAAATGGAACTCTGAACTATAATACATTGTTACAATTGATGTTGTTTTGAGGGGGCAAGGAAAATGGGATGAAGTAATGTATGCAGATATGTTTTTCACTTTAAGAAACCACCTGGAGTGACAGACAGAATGTGAAATTAATATAGCTCTGCCGGATTCCTTAATTTTGGCTTTGGAAAAGGACAGGGAAAATCAGATAGCTAAGCTGGAGAGATGTTGTTCAGCCTTTGATATTGGGGGAATGATGTTTAAAGTTAAGAAAAAAACAGAGTAATCAGGAAGATAGGCTGGAAAATTATGTATCAGAGGTACCTCCAAGAGGAGCACCCTCTGCATCTGTCTTATCTGATACTGATAAGGAGAAAGGGATGACTGTCACTGGCAACAAGTAGCAGATTCACATTCAGAGTTAAGAAAGGGTTAAAACAGAAGTGCTGTTGCAGAGGCAGGCATCTGCAGCCCATGCAGAGCAGGGTGAGCAACTGTGAAGAAATAAAAGAGGAAAACCAAGGGGGAAAGGAGGGGAGCTCAAGCAGCTTCTGTATTTGAGCATGGGATGAATACCAGGGCAGGCAGACAAGTGGGAACAGACATGTTGACAGACAGGACTGAGGGCTTGTTGGATAAATGCGGACGGGAGTGAAGGGGGAAGCATGGAGAGCATATAGGAATCAGGAACAGGTAGAAATGAAAAAGCTGAGTCGTGCTATAGCCACGGCTACTGTGGTTGCTTTGAAACTGGTGGAGGAGGAACATCAGGCAGAGGTGGAGGAGGGATGTCAGGAGGAGGTGGGGGAGTGGGTTATTACCTGATCAGTGTATGTGCTGTGGGGATCTTGGACATTGGAAGTGAGGCTGCCCTGGGGACTGAATTGGAACTAGACTGATGGGGACCTGGGGAATCTACCCTAGCAGATCCACTGGTTAAATTAAAGCTAGGGACTAGAGGAAATAGTGGAATTTTTAGTGGATACAGGAGCACTTTATTCAGCATTAAATTAGAGGGAAAAGAATTTGTTACAGGTGTAGGAGCTACTGGCTGCCAAGGAAAAGAAAAAAAAAAAGGGGGCATTCTTTCTGAAACCTTTAGAGTACAAACTTGGAAAACAAATAGGAATACATAAATTTTTATGCATGCCAAATTCTCCAAAATCTTTACTAGGGCAAGAAGCAGCATTTAAAGAAGGCAAAATGGAATTAAGAGTTAAAAATGATCAATTAATTGTAGTTTTGAGTTTATCTTTAATTCAACAGAAAAGCAAACAGGAGGACCTCCCTGAAATAGAAGAAATTTTTAATCAGGTATATCTGGGAGTATAGGCATCTGAAGTTCCAGGTAAGGCGAAAAATGCTTTGCCTGTTATAATGGAAAAAAAAAGAGGGGGGCCTGCCCAACTAGAATAAAACAATATCTCTTAAAATTCGAAGATCAAAGGGAATCTAAGAAATCATTGTTGTGAACTGGAATATAATAATCCTATCTTGCCAGAAAAGAAATATGATGGAAAAAGTTGCAGATTGGTTCAAGATCTCAGAACAATCAACAAAATTGTAGACGATATTCATCCAGTAGTAACTAATCTGTATACCTTATTGACTAAATTGAATAATAATCAAAAATGGTTTGCCGTCTTGGATTTAAAGGATGCTTTTTTCTTTTGCTTGCCATTGGCCAAAGAAAGACAAAAATTTATTTGCTTTTCAATGGGAAAATCCTGACCCGGGAAGGAAAACTCAATTAACTTGGATGGTATTACCTCAGGGGTTTAAAAACAGTCCAACGATTTTTGGAAATCAGTTAGCACGAGACCTAGAATCATGGAAGCCATCCACTCAGACGGGGACTCTCTTACGATATGTGGATGACCAATTAATTGCCACAGAAACAAAGGAAGAATGTGTCCAGTGGATGGTGGGATTATTGAATTTCTGGGAGTGAATGGTTATCAGGTAGCCAAACAAAAGGCCCAACTAATTCAAACCTGAGTTTCCTACTTAGGATATGAAGTAACAGGAGGACAGAGAGAACTTGGAATTGCTAGAAAAGAAGCCATTTGCCAAACTCCATGACCATTGATCGTCAAGGAGCTCCGGATGTTCCTGGGAATAACTGTATGCCACATACTTTAGATCCATGATTATGGTGTTCTGGTAAGACCAGTATATGAACTGTAAAAAGGAAATCTTCCCTCTTTGGAATAGACTGATTCAGCAGAGGGGGCTTTTAGAAATCCAAAAACATAGCTAATGTGAGCTCCATCTCTGGGACTTCCAGATGTAAGTAAACCCTTTTGGCTATATTCTTATGAAAAACAAGTAATAGCCTTGGGGGTCCTTGCTCAGAAACTAGGACCTTATGAAAGGGCAGTGGCATATTTTTTGAAACAGCTGGGTGAAGCAAGCAGAGGATGGCCTGGATGCCTAAGGGCTGTGGTGGTGGTTGTCATGAACATTGAAGAGACTTGCAAATTCACCTTGGAACAAAAGATTACTGTACTAGTGTCCCATGTTGTATCAGCAGTCCTGGAACAGAAAGGAGCCCACTGGTTACCTCCTTCATGTTTTTTAAAATACCAGGCCACCCTTGTGGAACACGATGATACAGAAATTGTGGTCACTAATGTTGTGGATCCAGCATCCTTTTTGGAGGAACAATTGACAGAACCACTAACACACAACTGCTTGGCCACTGTACAGACTGTATATTCAAGCCAACCAGATTTGATTCTTGGTTTACTGATGGTTGTAGCTTCATGAAAAATGGTGAACAGAAGGCAGGATATGCCCTTACCACCACTTCACAGGTAATAGAAGCTAAACCTTTACCTGTAAACACCTCTACCCAAAAGGCAGAATGAGAGCCATGGAATTCGCTAAAGACAAAAGGATTGTCGTGGTTTAAACCCAGTCAGGCAACTCGTTCACTCACTCCCCCCCCCCCCCTTCCTTCCCTCCCCCTACTCCCGGAGGGACGGAGAGGAGAATCGAAAAGAATGCAACTCCCACGGGTTAAGAACAGTTTAGTAACTAACGTATAACACAAATCACTACTGCTACTACCAATAATAACAATGATAAAGGAAATAACAAGGGAAGAGAATACATCACCTCACCACCAGCAGACCGATAACTTGCCCCCCAGCCCAACCAAGCACCGACCCGTACCTCCTCCAACCCTGCAGACTCCCAGCCCTTCCAGCTAACTCCCAGTTACATCCTGGGCATGACGTGCTGTGGTATGGATAATTGCCCTAGATAATTGCCCAGACTGTCCCACACACCCTGCCACTCATGACTCTCCAGCCTTGGAGAAAACCTCTTGGTCCCCCTATATCGTCGTCTAACCCCAGACAAGACCCAAACCTGACTCTGCTTAACTTTTGAGATCAGACAAAATGGTGGTGGGTAAAACACAGTCTGTGTGTGTGCCAACATGGTGATCCCCATCACAATCAGCAGGCAGGTCCCAAGGATACCCAAAGGCCATTCAAAACCTTCAGAACTCTCAAACGATGCTGCTGTACTTGTCACTGGGGCTGGTGTAGCTGCTGTGCTTGCCGGCTCTCCCACCACCAGCTTCTCTTTTTCTGAGTCCAGATCTTCCTCCTCTGCCTTGCTGAGAAATGCTGCGTGGTCTCCTGCATCCTCCTGGGGCTCGGCGGGCGGCTTCCGGGAGATGCTCTCGGCCGTCGTGGGGCTGGGCTCCTTCGCGGGGCTCGGCTCCTCCGCGGGACTCGGCTCCTCCACCGCCTTCTCCCGCTGCTCAGCAGCCGCCTCCTTCCTCTCCTCGACCGCCCCGACCTCCTCCACCGGCAGCCGTCCCCTCGCGGCCTCCAGCCCCGCTCCCGCCGCCGCTTGGTCCCCGGGGCCGCTCTCCCGGGCCGCTTCGGCTGCTGCCGGCTCCCGGGGCCGCTCCCCCTCGGCTCCCCGCGGCCTCACCAAGAGGGAGGCGAGGACGAGGGCCAGGACGGTGAAGAGCAGCCGGATGGCCAGGTACAAGTCCACGGCCACGTCTGTCCCGCCCTGCTGCTGGAGCCCACCCGTATTACAAGTCATTGCCATAAAGTACAGTGAGACAAGAACCTTAGCCCAAGCCCCACACTTGATAAACACTAACGCAGTAAATACCGGCTCTAAGTAATGTACTACATTCTGAAACTGTGAGATCAAGAGGAACAACTCTGAGAGCCAATAAATCAGCACTGTGACTAGTGACTATTAATCTGGTCAGATCTGTCGTTATCTCAACCCCTCGTGCTCCACGTTGGGCGCCAAAAAGAACTGTTGTGGTTTAAACCCAGTCAGGCAACTCGTTCACTCACTCCCCCCCCTTCCTTCCCTCCCCCTACTCCCGGAGGGATGGAGAGGAGAATCTAAAAGAATGCAACTCCCAAGGGTTGAGATAAGAACAGTTTAGTAACTAAGGTATAACACAAATCACTACTGCTACCACCAATAATAACAATGATAAAGGAAATAACAAGGGAAGAGAATACATCACCTCACCACCAGCTGACCGATAACTTGCCCCCCCAGCCCAACCAAGCACCGACCGATACCTCCTCCAACCCTGCAGTCTCCCAGCCCTTCTGGCTAACTCCCAGTTACATCCTGGGCATGACGTGCTGTGATATGTAATACCTCTTTGGTCAGTTTGGGTCAAATGTCCTGTCTCTGCTTCCTCTCGGCTTCCGCTCCTCCCTGGCAGAGCATGAGGCTCACAAAGTCCTTGGCCAAACCAAAACATCATTGTTATCAGCTCTGTTCCCAAGCCAAAAGTCAAAGCACTGCACTGCACCAGCTACCAAGAAGGAGAAAAATGACTGCTACTGCTGAACCCAGGACAAGGATAAATATTTGGACTGATTCTAAATATGCATTTGGTGTGGTACGTGCACATGGTGCCATCTGGAAAGAACGAGGACTTTTGGACATACAAGGGAAACAGATTAAACATGCTATAGAAACTGCTGTTCAGCTACCTGAGGAAGTAGCTATTATGTATTGTTGAGGGCAGCAACAAGGTGACCCTAATCAGAAAACTGGAAATAATTTGGCCAATTTCGAAGCCAAACAAGCATTTGAACAATCTAAAATCATGTCCTTAATCCCTGATGGCAAACTAACAATTGAGAAATCTGAACCTAGATATTCAAAAGAGGATAAAATGTTGGTTGAAGATCTGAAAAGACAGGAAAACGAAGAGGGTTGGGTTCAGATACCTGATGGGCGAATTGTAATTCACTGTAATCAACTCTGGAAGCTAGTTCAGGAGGAACATAATAAAACTCATTGGGGTAGCAACTCTTTGTACCAATATTTAGACAAACAAATTATAGGAAGGAATCTATACACCATATTTCCATTAGTGACAAAACAATGTCAGCTCTATCTTAAGAATAATCCTAAAACTGAAAATAAAAATCAAATTGGGAAAATTGGGAGAGGAAGTTATCCAGGACGGCAGTGGCAAATAGATTTTTCTGAATTACTGAGAAAAGGAGGTTTATGATATTTATTGGTGTTAACGGATACTTTTCAGGCTGGCCAGAAGCATTCTCTTTTAGAATAAATAATGCAATACAAGTAATTAAAACATTATTAAATGAGATAATACCTCGTTTTGGAGTACCAGAAGCAATTTCTTCCAACCAAGGCTCGCACTTTAGTGCAAAATTGTTACAAGAACCAAATGGCACTAGACAGGTTATTGGCTTCACAAGGGGGGGGTTTGTTCCATAATCAATGATTCCTATATAGATCAAAGTAGCAGAATTGAAACAGCTTTGGAGAAAATTTGGAAACAAACTGAAATATTTCATGAGATGACCAAGGATGATACCTTTTGGGGTTTTGAAGAAATATGGAAAAAGTTAACTTCATGGTTAACTCTAATCTCTCCTGTTTGAAGCAACTGGTTGCAGAAATCTTAATACTAATTACTTGTGGCATGATTCTTTTTGGTGTTTTAAAAGGTCCGTAATTGATTATGAGGACTGGAAAAGACAACAGATTAGACAACAAGTTGAAAGTGGTAAATACTTTGCCAGAACTCCTGAGTAAAACGGAGTTACATAGCAAAAGAATTTGCAAAGGTAAAAGAAAATGGGGGACTTGATATAAGGAAAGCGAGTGCCTGGAAAACATAGGGTTAAAATACTTTTAACTTTACTTCGGTCTAAGATAGAGAACAATGTTTGTGTTGTAAGTCTTTGGTGTGATAACAGAATTTATTAGTCTTACTAACAAGAGTGAACTACCATCCTTCTAATTATCAGTTAGTTTGGAGACAGTGACTCCCAAACATCTGCTAGCTTGGGAGGCAATAAATTTTGTAGACGAAGGTCACACTGTTCTAAATCTTTGCCAGCTATCAGAAACTTGCAGATACAGCTGGTTTCAGCTAATTTCTGATTACTGGGGCATCCAACTGTGCCAAAGGTGAAAAGTGCACCCTGAGGAAGACTGCTTACTTCATCTTGAAGACCCCTGTCCACATGAGGAAGACTACTTACTTCATCTTGAAGATCCCTGCCCACGACCATTAGAGGGCAGTGTGCAAGCGCCGAAAGGGCTTATGATAATGAGTTCCTAAACTAATTGTAATATCCCCACCGAACTCTCGGGAACCTAATGAATATGCATGTTTGTGTGTAATAAATATCTTCTTGCTTAACCCCTTAGTGTGCTAGTTAGGAGGAGTGACCCCCTTGCACCCCACCCAACACCGTAATAAACATACCTGCTTTATAACTCTTGAGTTGTAGAGTCTGATTTTGTGCTTCACTAGGATGAACAGATTCAGATGGAAAGAAGTGCTCACATTTTTACACACAGAAAATACTAGACTTGTAATTATTCCTTATCTCTTCAGGCTTTAAGTAAGATGACTTAAGAGCACATGTGAAATAAGGTGCTGGACTCTATACACTGTTACTAACTAATTCTACACCCTGTGTTACAAGGGTCAGTCTACTTAAAGGTACTGAGTGAATCCCTGTGTTAGCTTAAGGACTGACACATAACCACTGGAATGGTTATATGAGGTGCTTTATTACAGCGCTGGGAAACCAGGGGCATGCGCCCAAATCTGCCTTCAACCCCGTCACATTGCGCTCACAATTTATACACTAAAAATGTCGTAACTAATACATATTCAACACAGATTACATCATTGACTAATACATATGCATCAAAGATTGCTACATCAGTCTATTATGACATCAGCCTCTTTTGCGCTTGCGCAGCCCCCCTCTGGTGGTCGTCCTGATGAAGTAAGGAGTCTTCCTCGGATGAAGTAAGAAGTCTTCCTCAGCTTGTCCTGTTCACCTTTGTGTTCCTTGGACATGTCCCAACCATTATGTGGATGACAGCATTCTCTTATTTTCACTTGACTACTCCTGGTACTTTTGTGAGTTCTGCTTTGGTAGAGTTTCACAATACTCCCCTAAATCCACCCATGTACGCTTCCCATATATGGCTATGTTAATTGCTTATCATTATAGCTACCATTGTAATGTTTAGTTATAAAGTAACTAAGATACACAATAGAAGAATTTCAACTTGTTCTTAATACAAAAGAAACCCTCTACTGATTAACAGGTTTTAAAATATAATCACCTATTACTAACACCTGCAGTGCAATACCACTGCCAATTAGTTAATGTACTCAGAGCACAAAGCAAACTTTTATATAGAAGACACCAAGTTTACAGGTTTTCTTGCATCAGTCAGGGGTACATCATGCTGTAATGGTGCCTGCATCCCTCACAAATATAAGGCCATGCACACTGCTGTGGTTTAACCCCAGACAAAGGCAGACAGTGCCTTAATTTCCTCTGTCTCCAAAGCAGCTAATCACTCATTCCCAGTCAGGTTGATTTCAGATTCACCACTTCCCACCGCAGGCAGGTGCTCAGCCAGGACAGCAGGGCTCCATCACACCTCATGGTGACTCGGGAAGACAAATGTCATTCCTCCCAGAGTCCCCTCCTCCTTCTTGGGCCCCCCAGCCACCTCGCTGGTGGGTGAGAGGCAGAAAAGGCCTTGGCTCTGTGAGCACTGCTCAGTGGTAACCAAACCACCCCTGGGTCATCAACACTGTTCTCTGGCTAAAGCCAAAACGTTGTGCCGTATCAGCCACTGGGAAGAACATTAACTGCATCCCTGCTGAAACCAGGACATGCACTTACCAAGCAAGACTTTTAATTTTCCTGATGGCAACTGGCTTCTTCAGCAGCTCCACCATAAACGCCTTCTCAGCTGTTTGCAAGAGCGAATCAAATTCTTTCTTAATTTCATGGATATTTTCCTTGGCTTTAAAACAAAACAGGCCCTTACCGCCATGTGTGTTACATGTTTCTAAGTACCAGGACTGCTATACCGCATTCAAAAGTAAAATAACAACGCTTTACGCGGATAGTCTGACGCGGGAGCCCTCCCGAGGCTGACAGGAGCACGGCGCGCGCCGCGGGGGCAGCGCCTCAGCCCGCCCGCCACCGAGCTGAGGCCAGCGCATTCCTCAAGCCCCGCGGGCCCCCAGGTCGCCCCCTCGCCGACCCGAGCGCGGGACCGGGAGCTGAGCGGCGCCCTCAGGGAGAGGCGGGCCGTTTCCCGCTACTCGCCGCCGGCCTTGGCCCGGCTCCGGCCCGGAGGCTCACCTCGCCGGGACCCACCATTTCCCCCCCACCGGGCAGGCAAGGGCAGACGTGCGGACGCCACCGGTAACGCCACAGTGCCCACTTCATCACCTACGAGGGCCGACGCCCGTCAGAGACCAGCAGCCCCGAGGCCCTTAGCGCCATTCCCGACCCTACCCTACTGGTCGAAGTTGCTGAGGAAGAGTGCGATGCGCTGATTCATAGAATCATAAAATCAACTAGGTTGGAAAAGACCTTTAAGATCATCAAGTCCAACCATTCCCCCAGCATTGCTAAGGCCACCACTAAACCATATCACTGAGGGCCTTGTCTACACTTTTTTTGAACACTTCCAAGGACATTGATTCCACCACTTCCCTGGGCAGCCTGTTCCAATGCCTGATTACCCTCTCTGTGAAGAATTTTTTCCTAATATCCAGTCTAAACCTCCCCTAGCACAGCTTGAGGCCATTACTTCTTGTCCTATTGCTTGTTACTTGGGAGAAGAGACTGATACACGGATTGACTTCACAACTCGTTAAAGTTGTAAAGTAGGTATGCTTTTTATTCAGCGCTAAGGCGCACAAGGATAATTCCTCCAAACGCATGTGCATCTCAATGTTGTTTCCCTCTACATTTATTCTCTAAAGTTATACATATTCATAAGGTTACATGATATGCCTATACATATTCATGTCCTATCCCCGCTTCGTATTATAATGAGCTAGAAGGTCCTTCATGCCTGCGCAGTGCCCCCCTAGTCATGGGCAAGGGTCTCAGGATGAAGTAAATGAGTCTTCCTCTTGTGAGTGGGGGTCTTTAAAATGAAGTAAATGAGTCTTCCTCGAGCCTGAACTTTTTACCTCTAGCCGTCATGCATGCTCTCTAGGAATCTGGTCAAAGTGCAAATTGCGAAGCTGGTTTTAATCATAAGTCTGGTCAAAGTTCAAACCACACAGCTGGTTTTAATCAGTAAGCATGATAGGTGTTTGCTGAGCAAGCAGAACTTTTGTTAAGCAAGCAGAATTCTTTTAACCCCCCTGTACAAGCCCCCTGTATATTAACTAAACCTCTGTATCAGTCCCCCCTTTTCTATAAAGTGAGTAAATTCCTTTACTCTTCAGACAAGTTCCTTGCGGAAGGTGTCTCTCAGTGCTTTACCATGTGTGTTTAACAGAGAAGTCAAACCCATTATGCGCTGTAACATTTGCCAGTTCCAAACAAATAATCCAATAGACAATACGAAACTAATACTAACTAATATTAAAAAAAGCAAAAATAGGGTGACACAACGTATTCAGTACACCAGTTGCAGTTGGTGACCATCCGAAAAGTACATCCCACCAATGGTGGCTTGTATCTTGTTCTACCCTTAATAAAACTTTGCATATTTCTTCTGTGTCATGATGAACTGTAATTAAAGTTTTCTTTCCGTTTTCCTGGACCTCTTTCATTATGTTTATCAGGGCAGGATGTTTTGTTAATTGCCTCACCAGCGTAAGGTTCATTCCAATGGGGGCAGGTGATAGCTTGTGGTACATTGTGTAATTGGATTTTATCAGTTAGTGGGATACAACTGGTGCTGAATACGTAGTCACATCCAACAATCTTAATAAAGTTGCAAATACACAAATTAGAACGGTTCTTAGCAGCTACGATTTAGTTATCGTCTATCTTGGTCAATTGCTGAGGTGAGTAGCTCGAGAGAGGACACCTTCAACACCGGAGCGGGGGGGAGATCAGCGTCCAGGAGCCCCAACTCAGAGCGACAAGAGCCACGGAGGGAGCCTCAAGTCCTTGACAGGACCTGCCCAGGAGCCGGCAGCTCAGCTGACACCAGCAGCTGACTCACACGGGGCGGAGCCTGAAGCAGCGGCACCAACCCTGATCTCAAACCAGTTCCTCTCCTACAGTGGGCACAAGTTCTTCATTCTCACAGTCCGTGCATCTGCCTTCCAAGACTTGGGTGGTGCAGTCAGAGCCTTTGGCAGTGAAGACCGAGGCAAAGAAGTCATTCAGAACCTCAGCCTTCTCCAAATCCTGTGTAGCTAATTCTCCCGAGAGCTTCCTGAGGGGGCCTACATTCTCCCTAGTCTGTTTTTTATTTGCTATGTACCTGTAGAATCCCTTCCTGTTATCTTTAATATTTCTAGCTACGTTTAATTCTAAATGAGCCTTAGCTTTCCTAACCTGGTCCCTAGCTTCTCGGACAATATCCCTGTACTCTTCCCATGCCACCCGTCCTTGCTTCCACCTTTTATAAGCCTCTTTTTTCAATTGAATTTTCCTCAGGAGCTCCTTATCCATCCAAGGAGGTCTCCTGGCCCTCCTGCTGCACTTCCTTCTAGTTGGGATGCAACACTCCTGAGCTTGCAGCAGGTGATCCTTGAATATCAACCAACAGTCTTGGGCCCCTCTGCCCTCTAGGGCTGTATCCCATGGAACCTTCCGAAGCAGGTTCCTGAAGAGGCCAAAGTCTGCTCTTTTGAAGTCCAGGGCAGTGAGCTTGCTGCACGCTCTTCTCACTGTCCTGAGGATCTCAAATTCGAGCATCTCATGATCGCTGCATCCAAGGCTGCCCTGGAGCATCACATTTCCAGCGAGCCTTTCCCTGTTGGTAAGCAGGAGGTCAAGCATGGCACCTCTCCTTGTCAGCTCCTCTATTACTTGCAGAAGGAAGTTGTCTTCTACACAATCGAGGAACCTCCTGGATTGCTTGTGTCAGGCTATACCGTCCTTCCAACAGATGTCAGGGTGGTTGAAGTCACCCATGCGAACAAGGGCCTGAGAGTGTGAAGCTTTTCCTATCTGTCTATAGAGTGCTTCATCCACAGGTTCTCCTTGATCAGGCGGTCTGTAACAGATGCCCACAGTAATGTCTCCCATAGCTATATTCCCTTTAACCCTGACCCACAAACTCTCTGTGGACTGCTCACCTGTTCCCAGACAGAGTTGCATATTCTCCAGCCTATCCCTAACATAAAGGGCAACTCCCCCTCCCCGCCCGCCAGGCCTGTCCTTCCTAAAGAGCCTGTAACCTTCCATTCCAACACTCCAGTCATAGGAGCCATCCCACCATGTTTCTGCAATGCCTATTATATCATACCCCTGTAGATGTGCCCACATCTCTAATTCCTCTTGTTTGTTCCCCATGCTACGGGCATTTGTATAGAGGCATCTGAGCCGAGCTCCAAATGAAGCCGGCTCATTGGCTGGAGCAGCTGGGATATCTCTACATTGCTCCAGGCATTTATTATAGGTTCTGGCAACTGACTGGGTGTGTTGGAATGGAATGATGCTCCCCTCCCCCAACACATCTAGTTTAAAGCCTCCTTGACCTGTCTGGCAAGCCTCCTACCAAAACTGTTCTTTCCCTTCTTTATCAGAGCAGCTCTACCAGCCCCCAGTAGACCTGGCCTACAAGCTTGGGTCCCATGTTCAAGACACCCAAACCCCTGACTATGACACCACCCTTTTAACCATTTATTAACCTGGCTAATCCTCCTAGCTTTTTTTAGGTCCTCCCCTGTACCCTGGAGAATTGATGAAAAGACCACCTGAGCTCCAGAGCCCCTAACCACCTCTCCCAGGGCTCTGTAGTCCTTTATGTTCCCCAGGCTGCAACTATCTATGTCCCTAGCACCCACATGTATCACCAGGAGTGGGTAATAATCCGTGGGATTTACTAGAGCAGGCAGCCTTTCTGCCACATCCCTGATCCGTGCCCCCAGTAGGCAACACACCTCCCTTGAGACGGGGTCTGGCCGGCGGACAAGTGCTTCTGCCCCTTTTAGTGTAGAGTCCCCTACTACTACGACCCGCCGCTTTTTCCTAGCAGCACCAGTAGAGATCTTCTTTAGCAGAGCCTCAGCCGGTTGTTTCTGGCTCGAGTGCGCTTCCTCATTAGCCCCCTGCAGGACAGCAAAGCTGTTCTGCATGGAGACAGGGGATTTAGGGGGAAGCCCCTCACTTTTGATTGTCCTTTTCCTTCTTTTTTTTTTTTTTTTTTTTTAACTAATTCCCAGCTTCCCGGGTTAACGGCCACCTTCTTTCCTTCATGAGGTAGAGGTGAAGCTCGAGGCCACTGGACAGTTTGGGCGTGGAGCAAGCATTCCTGCTTCCTCTCAGCTTCCCTGACATCGCGCAGTCTATTAACAGTATCCCGCAGCTCAGCCAGCTGCTGCAGGAGCACCTCCACCAGGGAGCACCGAGTGCAGCCCTGCCCATTGTGCACCCTCCCCTCACAAGACCAGTGCAGGCACTTTCTACACTCAGAGCTCTGCACTGCAGCCTCCCCTCTCATCGGCTCTGTCTGGGTGCCTATGCTGGCCACCACCGGGGCAGCCAGAGCAGAGCTCCCAGACCGGGCCCTGATCATACGACAAGTGCTCACCATCCCGCTCTCCTGCCCGCGCAAACTGCCGCGCAAACTGCCTCAACCCGCTCTGTTTGCCCGCTCTGTTCGCCATGCTCCTGGTCTGTTTGGACATCTTTGTCGCTGACATGGACAGTGGGATTGAGTGCGCCCTCAGCAAGTTTGCCGATGACACCAAGCTGTGTGGTTCAGTTGATACCCTGGAGGGAAGGAATGCCATCCAGAGGGAACTTGACACACTTGTGAGGTGGGCTGATGCCAACCTCATGAGGTTTAACCATGCCAAGTGCAAGGTCCTACACCTGGGTCAGAGCAATCTCAGGCACAGCTACAGGTTGGGCAGAGAAAAGATTCAGAGCAGCCCTGTGGAGAAGGACTTGGGGGTGTTGGTTGATGAGAAAATGAACATGAGCCAGCAGTGTGCGCTTGCAGCCCAGAAAGCGAACCGTATCCTGGGCTGCATCAAAAGGAGCGTGACCAGCAGGTCAAAGGAGGTGATCCTGCCCCTCTACTCTGCTCTTGTGAGACCTCACCTGGAGTACTGTGTGCAGTTCTGGTGTCCTCAACATAAAAAGAACATGGAACTGTTGGAACAAGTCCAGAGAAGGGCCACGAGGATAATCAGAGGACTGGAGCACCTCCTGTATGAAGACAGGTTGAGGAAATTTGGGCTGTTCAGCCTGGAGAAGGCTTTGTGGAGACCTCATAGCAGCCTTCCAGTGTCTGAAGGGGGCCTATAGGGATGCTGGAGAGGGACTCTTCATTAGAGACTGTAGTGACAGGACAAGGGGTAACGGGTTAAATCTCAAACGGGAAGTTTAGGTTGGATATAAGAAGGAAATTCTTTCCTGTTAGGGTGGTGAGGCACTGGAATAGGTTGCCCAGGGAGGTTGTGAATGCTGCATCCCTAGCAGTGTTCAAGGCCTTGGGTGATATGATTTAGCGTAAGGTGTCCCTGCCCATGGCAGGGGGGCTGGAACTAGATGATCTTAAGGTCCTTTCCAACCCTAACAATTCTATGATTCTATGATTCTATCATGTTGACAAAAGCGCAAGCAGTTTGTTAACATATGCAGCCTTGGCCAATATATACAAGCACAGTTTTTTGAATAATATCTGGATGAACTTCAAAATGACAAATGCCTTGTTCTATATCAAGACATATGTCCTTAGCATCAATTGTGTTACCCTCACAAATGAATCCCTGTTCTTCTCGTGTAATACAAGACTGTAAATTTATAGTCTGCCACTTCTCATTTTCCTCCTGAGCCAGGGCCCACAACCTATGTTCAGAGGTGTAAAGTATTGTTCCCTCATGATTCAACCCTAATGCAATAATGGGGTGGATAGTGTAAATTGTGGCATTATGTATAGTGAGCACAAATGCTGTAACCATGTTTGTATAGTAGGATCATAGGTGAAATTTACTAGGGTCCACCAAGATTGGAGCTTTCTTTCGAGATCATTATCATTATCCCAAACAGCTTTTTGGAACTCAACAGGAAAAACCCTTTCACTTCCTTCCCTTATAATTAAGGCGGCTACTGATTGCATCCACAATTGTGCTTGTATACAATTAAGGGCCATTGTATACATTGTCCTGGGCCATGTCAAGCGCATCTATTATCAAACTTTGGTCCTGTTCCTCAACCTTTTTCCATTTTGTTAACACTTCTGAAACTTGCCACTGGCTAGTTCCTAATGCTAGTAGAGAAGACTGTAGGGGTTGTTGGAGTTTTGTCAAGTCACTGGTTGCAGTGGCCAGTTTATCCATTAGTCCTTCTGAATCGATTCCATTTAGGACCCCCAGTCCCATTCCTAACATCCCAGTCAAATCCCTCCACTTTCTACCTTTGAGGGGTGCTTGTCTTTGTGACCATATTGTCCAGCCTTCAAAGGATGTCTTTAGGAAAGGAGAACAGGCTGGCTGAATTTCAGAGATATTGGCTTGCATTAATAATTCAACACGTTTGAGAGACCATTCTGGGTTAAATATCAGTTGTTGTTGGCCCGTATTTCTTATTACATATGGACCAATTTCATAAAGTTTATGTTCGGGTGGCGTAACAGTTGTAATAGTGGGTTCAGACACAATACTCTTAGGGGGGGTTGTTGTGGGAGGTCCAATATCTATAAAAAAAATGAATTCGATCCCTTTTGAATTATCTTTATCTTGCCAAGCACAAATTATGTTCGCTGATTGGGTCAATGTAAAATTATACCAACAGCTATTTTTGGGTTGTTTTTCACTATCACAGGTCACTTCTCCACGTCGGGTGCCATCCCCTAGAATTAGGGTTGGTTACTGGGGATCATGTGGATTTTCACTAGAAAAGTCAAAGAATTGGCATCTCACTTCAATTTTTTCTCCCATGTTTCCCCAGACCTTACTATTTGAGGAGCATGTCATCCGGTCTCCTGCTGCCTTTGCTCTCTCCCAGAATATCCTTTTGTCAGCTGATGTAAGGCTAAAGGCATATTCTGTTTGGTCTCCATGAAGGACCATTATGTCTAGGGGTAGAGGTTGTTTTAATAGTTCGTGTACATCTGATTCGGTAATCCCCTCTCCTTCTAAGCACATGGTTATCACATATAGAGTAATTCCACTCCAGAAATTTCTGAGTGTTGCACTCATGGTACACTTATCTTGTTCGCGTAAGCTTTACTTTCAGTTCATTGTGGCCCGGTGTGACTTTCCAAGGGGCTCCTGGAGCTTTCTTTATTCGAGTATGATGAATCCAGGCATTCTGCTCCTTAATTTTAATAGCCGTGAAAGTCGTGAGTAACACCTGGAATGGTCCTTTCCATCTTGGTTCAAGGTCTTCTTCTCCTGCAGGTTTGAAAGACTTTACGTACACATAATATCCAGGTTGTATATTATGTACTGGACTATTCAATCCCCTGCTCCAAGTTCCAGCCATGTATTTTTCAGTTTTTCTAAGTTGTTTCCCTAATTCAGTTATATTGGTGCCCATGATCTCTTCTCCCGCTTGGGGAGATGTTCCTTGTTGAACCCTATATAGTCTGCCATATAAAATTTTGAAGGGGCTCAACCCTTCTTGTGTTCTTGGTTTAGTCCGAATTCTCAGCAGGGCCAGTGGGAGTGCCTGGGGCCAAGGTAGACTTGCCTCTTGGCCTAGTTTCACAATTTTTTGTTTGATCAAATGATTAATTTTCTCCACTTGAGCGCTTGACTGAGGATGATAGGGGGTATGAAGTTGCCAATCAATACACAAATATTTGCTAATTTGCTGTACCACATTTAAAATTAAATGTGCTCCCCTGTCTGAAGATACAGTGGCTGGGACTCTGTACCGTGGTATTATTTCCTGTAACAATTTCTTTGTTACTTCTTGGGCTTTTGCACTTCTAGTTGGAAAGGCTTCTGGCCACCCTGAAAAGGTATCTGTTAATACCAACAAATGTCTATACCCCCCTTTTCTTGGCAGTTCCGTAAAATCAATCTGCCACTGCTGTCCTGATCCATTACCTCTACCAATTCGGCCCTCTTTGGGTTTAGGAGTATTTTGGGGATTTGTTTGAAGGCAGAGATCACATTGGTGAGTTACTTGTTGAATGGTGGCATATAAGTTTCTAGCCATAATTTTGTTTATCAAATATTTATGCAAGGCATCCACTCCCCAATGTGTTTTTTTGATGTTCATTCCTCACTAGGGACCATAACAATGATGAGGGAACAATTATTCTCCCTTGTGGTGTGTGAGCCCACCCATCCTCATTGACTACTCCATCTTGATCTGTAATTAATTTTTGATCCTCCTTATTATAATTTGTCTTACCTTCCAGGGAGATGTTCCCATCAGAAATTAGGACTCCTTCACTAATTACTTCACCCCTTGCTGCTGCTTTTGCCTCTCTGTCCGCAAACTCATTCCCTTCTTCCAGCTCTGAGCTCACCTTTTGGTGTGCCGTAATGTGCATGATTGCTACCTTCTCAGTCAGTTGGACCGCTTCCAACAGTCTCACAATTTCTTGTGCGTGTTTAATGTTTTTTCCTTGCAAGTTCAACAGTCCTCTTTCTTTCCAAATGTCTCCATGTGCATGCACAACTCCAAACATGTATTATGAGTCTGTATAGATGTTTATATTTTTTCCTTTTGCTAGTTCCAGAGCTCTAGTTAGTGCGATCAGTTCTGCCTTTTGTGCAGAAGTGTTTGTTGGTAAAAGTCCAGATTCTATTACTTCTCTGCAGGTGGTGACTGCATATCCAGCATGTCGTTTTCCACTGACAACATAGCTGCTTCCGTCAGTAAACCAGGTTTCTACATTGTCCAAAGGAGTATCTTTCAGGTCTGGATGGATGGAATATGTAGCCTCAATGGTTTCCAGGCAATCATGATGTACAGGTTCTCCTTCGTTTCTGCTGAGGAAAGAAGCTGAGTTGACAATGTTAGTTACCACTATCTCTACATCATCTTGTTCCACCATGATGGCTTGATATTTCAGGAACCTTTGAGGGGAAAGCCAATGCTCACCTTTTACTTCCAGTACTGCAGACACTGTATGGGACACTAGCACTGTCATTTTCTGGCCCAGGGTAAATTTGCGAGCTTCTTGGATATTTAGCATGACTGCCACAAGGGCTCTAAGGCACCCAGGCCGTCCTTTGGCCGCAGAGTTCAATTGCTTAGAAAAATAGGAAACTGCTTGCCGATACAGGCCCAAGTCCTGTGCTAGTATCCCCAAGGCAATCCCCGTCTGTGTGAGCTGGGTTTTGTGCCAACTCTTAGGGTTTTCCCATTCGAACACAAAGATTTTCTGGCTGGCTTTGTGGAGAGGGAGGCAAAAGCTGGTTTTAATCGTAAGTCTGGTCAAAGTTCAAACTGCACAGCTGGTTTTAATCAGTAAGCATGATAGGTGTTTGCTGAGCAAGCAGAACTTTTGTTAAGCAAGCAGAATTCTTTTAACCCCCCTGTACAAGCCCCCTGTATGTTAACTAAACCTCTGTATCAAGACTAACCGCCACATCACTACAGCCGCCTTTCAGATATCTGTAGAGAGTGATAAGGTCCCCCTGAGCCTTCTCTTCTCCAGACACACCCCCCCGCCCCCCCCCCAGTTCCTTCAACCATGGGACATCCTATGTCACTCAAAAAAAAGCTGTAACAAAATCTGACTGAAAGTTCATAATATAGATTATGAATTAAAATCAGACCATGATGCTCTTGTTTGTAAAACAATCAACCTACTCCCTCAAAAAACAGGAAAATGTTTCTGCTCCAGAAAACACTCAAGTACTCAATACAAATAAGAGAATAGCCTGCTTTGTTTTCTTTTTTGTTTAGTGGTGCTGGCATATGCATGTACGCATAGGGAAGCAGGACTAGCTTCCCTTTCCCTAAACTTAATTTCCTTTTGAATTACCAAACACCACTAAAGTCACCTGAGGTATCCCTGCAAAAAGACAACATTATGTTGCTCTGCAAGTTTAATCTCATACAAGCCATGTTAGAAGTTTTTTTTAGAAGGAAACAACTGCTAATACCAAACAAACCCCTCATCAAAACTTTCAGGCCACAACTGATCAGCCTTACCTGACCGATTGATCCCCTCTATGAAGAGAGAAGTCTGGCTTGCTGTTCTGGGTTCAGCAGTAGCAGTCATGCTTTTTCCTTTGTGGTAGCTGGTGCAGTGCTGTGTTTTGACTTCCAGCATGAGAACGGTGTTGGTGAAGCCGAAGTTTTCAGTTGTTG
>NW_026641735.1:0-783 GCF_028554395.1 Pezoporus wallicus | reverse complement strand
CCGCTGCTCCGGGGGCACCGGGACTCGACCGGGAGCTCGGGACCCGAACCCGGGAGCTCGGGGCTCGAACCGGCGGCCCTGGAGCCTCAATGGGAGCCGGGGGGCATTGGGGGTAATGGGCAATGGGGGTAATGGGGAGGGCAAAGGGGGTAATGGGGGCCAATAGGGTCAATGGAGACAATGGTGGGCAATGGTGTCTCTCCCCCCACCCCAGAGCCCCCCCGTCCGGGAGCCCAGTTCTGCTCTTCCAGCCCCATGGAATTCCGTGTCCGCGCTCCCCCCTACAATCGGATCCGGACCTGGATCCGTGTCCATGTGTGGAGCATCCGGATCTGGATCCAGATCCCATAGGATCTGCTCCCAAGCACCAGGAGCTGTGATGCCAATGGGATCCCGTGCTCCCAGATGATCCAAGGCTCTGGAATGAGGCAGAGTTGCAGCACGAGCCGGTGCTTCGGGGTTGGCTTGGGCTGTTTTAGGGGTGGTTTTGTGTGTTTTGATGTGTTTTTTTCCTCTTTCGGGCCTGTTTTGGGTCTGTTTGGGGGCTCTGAGCCTGTGTCCCACAGGAGAAGCAGGACAAGGTGTTTTTTTGGTGGGTTTAGGGTGGTTTGGGGTTGTTTTGGGGGTGGTTTTGAATAGTTTTTGGTTGTTTTTGTGCTTTTTTGAGCCTGTTTTGGGGTTCTGAACTTGTGTCCCACAGGAGAAACAGGACAAGGTGATTTTGGGGTGGTTTTGGCCCATTTTGGGGGTTGTTTGGGGTGTTTTGGCCTGCTTTTCTCCTGT
>NW_026641734.1:0-796 GCF_028554395.1 Pezoporus wallicus | reverse complement strand
TTTCTTTTGCTTACCATTGGCCAAAGAAAACCAGAATTTATTTGCTTTTGAATGGGAACATCCTGACACAGTAAGGAAAGCCCAATTAACTTGGACAGTATTACCTCAAGGGTTTAAAACAATCCAATGATTTTTGGAAATCAGTTAACACTGGAACTAGGATCATGAAACCACCCACTCAGACAGGGACTCTGTTACCATATGTGGATGACCTATTAATTGCCACAGAAACAAAGGAAGCATGTGGGTGAGAATTAAGGGGCAGGCTGGCAGGGGGGATACTGTTGTGGGTGTCTGTTACAGACCACCTGATCAGGGTGAGGAAGTTGACGAGGCCTTCTACAGGCAGCTGAGAGCGGCCTCACAGTCACAGGCCATGGTCATCGTGGGGGATTTTAACTTCCCTGATGTTTGCTGGAAGGACCACTCAGCAACCCAGCCACAGTCCAGGAGGTTCCTCCAGTGTATGTATGATAATTTCCTCCTGCAAATGGTGGATGAGCCAACCAGGAGAGGAGCGCTGCTGGATCTCATCCTCACTAACAAGGAGGATCTGGTCGAAGCAGTAAGGGTTGAGGGCTGCCTTGGTTGCAGCGACCACGAGATGGTGGAGTTCAGGATCTTGTGTGGTAGGACTAGTAGAATAGCAAGTAGAATTGCAACCCTGGACTTTAGCAGGGCAAACTTTGGCCTTTTCAAGCAATTGCTAGGGGAAATCCCATGGGCAAGGCTGTTTGAAGGTAAAGGGGCCCAAGATAGTTGGTTGACATTCAAGGATTGCTTTTTCCAAGCTCAA
>NW_026641733.1:0-792 GCF_028554395.1 Pezoporus wallicus | reverse complement strand
GCTTCTGCATCCTTGCCTGTATGTTGTGTGTAATGATACTTGCTTTCATTTTGTATATATTTTTTTCCCATTCCTGCTGATAGGAGTGTATTTAATATAAAAATTGCTTGATATAAATTGATTTCTTTTCTCCTTTTTAATAGGAATACTGCAGTGGATTGAAAGCGAGATAAGAAAGAGCTGCTCCTGGGAAAAGAAGCCTCTCTGCAAGGCTGTCGTGGTTTAAACCCAGTCAGGTAACTTGTTCACTCACTCCCAGTGAGTGGTGCCGAGCTGACAGCAATCGAGGTCCGTGTCCCCCCCCCCGCAGGGTTCTCACACTCCCGGAGGAACGGGGAGGAGGATCGAAAAGAAGTGCAACTCCCACGGGTTGAGACAAGAACAGTCCAGCAACCAATGTACACAAATCACCACCGCTACTATCAACTACAACAATGATAAGGGAAAATAACAAGGGAAGAGAATACGATACCACCGGCAGGGAAGATGAGTTCCACCCGGAAGCCCGTGTCCTTCCGGGTAACTCCCAGTCACCCCCCACCCCGGCCAGGACGTGCTGTGGTATGGAATACCTCCCTGGCTAGCCCGAGTCAGGCGCCCCATCTCTGCTTCCCCTCCCGGCTTCCCCTCCTCCCTGGCAGAGCATGAGCCTCACAAAGTCCTTGGTCAGGGTAAACATCACTTAGCAACAACTGAAAACATCGACTTCACCAACACTGTTCTCAGGCTGGAAGTCAAAACACAGCACTGCACCAGCTAGCACAAAGGAAAAAAAAAAACAAAACATGACTG
>NW_026641732.1:0-795 GCF_028554395.1 Pezoporus wallicus | reverse complement strand
CAGCGATGGAGGCACCAATGTAAAGGTGATTTTGTGCTGAACAGGTCGAGCACCAGCTTTCAATCCTGGCTCTTCTGCTGTGGGAGCAGAGGCCAAACGTTCGTGCTGTACTCACTGTGCTGCTGGGCAGCTGAGAGTGACCACCTGAGAATTTGGATTCAAATGGACTTTTAGGTATGAAACCGAGGAGAGACCTCAATGATGGTGACACCGTTGCAAAGGTGACTGTGTGCTGAAGAGGCCCAGCACTAGCTTTTCCTGCTGGTCCTTCTGCTGTGGGAGCACATGCCACTGTTCATTCTGTGCTGACTGTGTTGCTGCGCAGCAGAGAGCAGGCTCTGGACTGATTCCATTCAAATGCTTTTCCTGTATGAATGTGAGCAGTGAAAGCAACGATGGAGGCATCAATGTAAAGGTGATTGTGTGCTGAACAGGTCCAGCACCAGCTTTAAATCCTGGCTCTTCTGCTGTGGGAGCAGAGGCCAAACGTTCGTGCTGTACTCACTGTGCTGCTGGGCAGCTGAGAGAGACCACCTGAGAATTTGGATTCAAATGGACTTTTAGGTATGAAACCGAGGAGAGACTGCAATGATGGTGACACCGTTGCAAAGCTGACTGTGTGCTGGAGAGGCAGAGTACTAGCTTTCCCTGCTGGTCCTTCTGCTGTGGGAGCAGATGCCACTGTTCATTCTGTGCTCACTGTGTTGCTGCGCAGCAGAGAGCAGGCTCTGGACTGATTCCATTCAAATGCTTTTCCTGTATGAAAGTGAGCAGTGAAATCAGCGATGGAGGCAC
>NW_026641731.1:0-7913 GCF_028554395.1 Pezoporus wallicus | reverse complement strand
CCATTGACCCCCCCATAGACCCCATTGACCCCCATTGACCCCCCACCAGACCCCCATTGACCCCCCCATAGACCCCCCTTGACCCCCCCATTGATCCCCCCACAGACGCTACGCCCGGGAGATCCAGGTGCATCGTCCGCGCGTGGCCGAGGTTCTGGAGCGCGCCGGGGCCGTGGCCTCCATCCGCAGCCCCGAGGCCGAGGGCGTGCGGCGGCTGCAGGAGCGCCTGGGCTCGCCCTGGGGGGAGCTGCAGGAGCAGGCGAGCGTGCAGCAGGCGGTGCTGGACGCCACCTTCCAGCTGGAGCAGTGGCTGCGTGACGTGGCCGAGGTGGAGGCCTGGCTCGGGGAGCAGGAGCTGCTGCTCATGAGCGACGACAAGGGCAAGGTGCCCGCGGTGTGCCCCAATGGGGGGGGGGTGAAGGTGGAGGGGTCGGGAGGATGGGATGGGGGGGGGGATGCTCGTGGACCTCATGGAGAGCTCAGGAGGATGGATGGGATGAGAGATGCACGTGGGGAGCTCAGGAGGATGGATGGGATGAGGGATGCCCATGGGGAGCTCAGGAGGATGGATGGGATGAGGGATATGCATGGACCACGTGGAGAGTGCAGGAGGATGGGTGGGATGAGGGATGCCCATGGGGAGCTCAAGAGGATGGATGGGATGAGGGATGTGCGTGGACCTCATGGAGAGTGCAGGAGGATGGATGGGATGAGGGATGCACGTGGGGAGCTCAGGAGGATGGATGGGATGAGGGATATGCATGGACCACGTGGAGAGTGCAGGAGGATGGGTGGGATGAGGGATGCCCATGGGGAGCTCAGGAGGATGGATGGGATGAGGGATGCACGTGGACCACGTGGAGAGTGCAGGAGGATGGATGGGATGAGGGATGCCCATGGGGGAGCGCAGGAGGGTGGATGGGATGAGGGATGTGCATGGACCACATGGAGAGCTCAGAAGGATGGATGGGATGAGGGATGTGCCTGGACCACATGGAGAGCTCAGGAGGATGGATGGGATGAGGGATGCACATGGGGAGCTCAGGAGGATGGATGGGATGAGGGATGCCCATGGACCACATGGAGAGCTCAGGAGGATGGATGGGATGAGGGATGCACATGGACCACGGGGAGAGCGCAGGAGGATGGATGGGATGAGGGATGTGCATGGACCATATGGAGAGCTCAGGAGGATGGATGGGATGAGGGTGAAGAGGATGGATGGGATGAGGATGCACGTGGACCACATGGAGAGCGCAGGAGAATGGATGGGATGAGGGATGCAGGTGGAGAGCTCAGGAGGATGGATGGGAAGGGGTGGAGATGCACTCTGTGACTCTCATCCCACTGTATGGCTCCCATGCCACCCTATGGCTCTATGGCTCCCATCCCACTCTATGACTCCCATCCTACTCCATGACTCCCATGCCACCCTATGGCTCTATGACTCCCATTCCACTCTATGACTCCCACACCACTCTATGACTCCCACCCCACTCCATGGCTCCCATCCCACTCCATGACCCCCATCCCACTCAGCGATTCCCACCCCACCCTATGTCTCCCACCCCACCCTACGGCCCTACGCCTCCTATGGCCCACAGGAGCCCATCTGTACGTGCCCCTGTGCACCCATTGCCCCCCAGGACGAGCAGAGCACCCTCCAGCTCCTCAAGAAGCACCTCCTGACCGAGCAGACGGTGGAGAACTACGAGGAAACCATCGCCCAGCTCTCGCGCCAGTGCCGGGCGCTGCTGGGCTCGGCCACCCCCAAGGTGGGGCGAGCTCCGGGTCGCCCATCCCCACAGGGCCAAAGGGGGCACCCATGGGTGCTGGGCGCTCACCGGGCGCTGTGTCCCTTGCCCAGCGAACAGGTCAGCAGGCGGCAGTCGCAGGTTGACCGGCTGTACGTGTCTCTGAAGGAGCTGGTGGAGGAGCGCAAGGCCAAGCTGGAGCAGCAGTACTGGCTCTACCAGCTCAACCGCGAGGTGGACGAGCTCGAGCACTGGATCGCCGAGAAGGAGGTGGTGGCCGGGTCGCCGGAGCTGGGGCAGGACTTCGAGCACGTCACCGTGAGTTGGGGTCGGGGAGGGGGGCGGGGGGTCCCGGGTGTGGGGTGGGGGTGATGGGGGTGGTGCTGGACCAGAGCGGGGTCTTGGTGTGGGTGCTGCTCCAGGGAAGGGGTCCTGGGGTTGCTGGAGATGCAGAGCTGCATCCTGGTGGTGGCAGCGTCAGTGCATCGTCCTGGGCGTCATCACGGGCATCATCCCTGCTCCATGCTGGGTACCATCAATGCATCGTCCTGGGCATCATCCCTGCTCCATGCTGGGTACCATCAATGCTCCATGCTGGGTACCATCAATGCATTGTCCTGGGCATCATCCTGGGCATCATCCCTGCTCCATGCTGGGTACCATCAATGCATGCGGGTCCATGGGGGCATCATCCCTGCTCCATGCTGGGTACCATCAATGCATCTGGGGTATCCATTGTCCTGGGCATCATCCTGGGCATCATCCCTGCTCCATGCTGGGTACCATCAATGCATCGTCCTGGGCATCATCCCTGCTCCATGCTGGGTACCATCAATGCATCGTCCTGGGCATCATCCCTGCTCCATGCTGGGTACCATCAATGCTCCATGCTGGGTACCATCAATGCATCGTCCTGGGCATCATCCCTGCTCCATGCTGGGTACCATCAATGCATCACCCCAGGCACCATCCCTGCTCCATCATGGGCACCATCCCAGCTCCACCCCGGGTACCACCAATGCATCATCCCGGGCACCATCCCAGCTCCATCATGGGCACCATCCCAGCTCCACCCCGGGTACCACCAATGCATCATCCCGGGCACCATCCCAGCTCCATCCCGGCCTTCCCCTCTCCACCCGTGTCCCTCCTCCCTCCCTCACCCCCTTCCCATCCCCGGCTCCCGCAGCTGCTGCAGGAGAAGTTCCTGGAGTTCGCCAGCGAGACGGGCAGCGTGGGGCAGGAGCGCATCGCCGCGCTCAACCAGATGGTGGACGAGCTCATCGACTACGGCCACGCCGACGCCGCCACCATCGCCGAGTGGAAGGACGGCGTCAACGAGGCCTGGGCCGAGCTGCTGGAGCTGATGGAGACGCGGGCGCAGATGCTGGCGGCCTCGCACGAGCTCCACAAGTTCTTCAACGACTGCAAGGAGCTCCTGGCGCAGATCGAGGAGCGCCGGCGGCGGCTGCCGGAGCTGGCGGCGCGCGACGGCCGCGGCTCCGCCGGCGCCTTGCAGCGGGCGCTGGGCGCCTCGAGCACGACGTGGAGGTGCTGGTGAGCCAAGGTGCGGCGGCTGCAGGAGGCGGCGGCGCAGCTCCGCACCCTCTACGCCGGCGACAACGCCGAGGCCATCGCGGCGCGGGAGCAGGAGGTGCTGCGGGCATGGAAGGAGCTGCTGGCAGCCTGCGAGCGCTGCCGGCTCCACGTGGCCGGCGTCGCCGAGCGCATCCGATTCGTGGGCGCCGCCAGGGACCTGCTGGCCTGGATGGACGGGGTCCTGCAGCAGATGGGAGCCGGGGACAAGCCCAGGTTGGGGGGGGAGAGGAGCATGGCCCACCCCAAGGACCCATGGCCCACCCCAAGGACCCATTTCCCACCCCAAGGACCCATGGCCCACCCCAAGGACCCATGGCCCACCCCAAGGACCCATGGACCCATCCCAAGGACCATGTCCCATCCCAAGGACCCATTTCCCACCCCAAGGACCCATTTCCCACCCCAAGGACCCATTTCCCACCCCAAGGACCCATTTCCCATCCCAAGGACCCATTTCCAATCCCAAGGACCCATTTCCCATCCCAAGGACCCAGTTCCCATCCCAAGGACCCATTTCCCACCCCAAGGACCCATTTCCCACCCCAAGGACCCATTTCCCACCCCAAGGACCCATTTCCCATCCCAAGGACCCATTTCCCATCCCAAGGACCCATTTCCAATCCCAAGGACCCATTTCCCACCCCAAGGACCCATTTCCCATCCCAAGGACCCATTTCCCATCCCAACGACCATGTCCCATTCCAAGGACCCGTGACCTGTGCTAACATCCCATGTCCTGTGCCAAGGTCCCATGTCCTGGCCCATCCATGGCATCAAGACCCTGTGTCCCATCCCATCCCAAGCTCAAGACCCATGTCCTACCTCATCCCAAGGCCCCATGTCCTGGCCCGCCCATGGCACCAAGGCCCCACATCCTGCCCCATCCCAAGGACACGGAGACCCTCACCGTGGCCTCTCCCCCCCTTTCAGGGACGTCTCCTCGGTGGAGCTGCTGATGAGCGACCACCAGAGCCTCAAGAACGAGATTGAGGCCCGAGCCAAGAGCATCTCCAGCTGCCTGGAGCTGGGCAAGAGCCTCATCCTCAGCAAGAGCCCAGCGGCCGATGAGGTGCAGCCATTGACGGGTCCTAACCCACTGGGGGGGTCCCAGCTCATTGGGGGGATCCCAGCCCATTGAGGAGGTCCCAACCCATTTGGGAGGTCCCAACCCATTGAAGAGGTCCCAGCTTATTGGGGGGATCCCAGCCCATTGAGGAGGTCCCAACCCATTTGGGAGGTCCCAACCCATTGAGGAGGTCCCAACCCATTGGTCCCAACCCATTGGGGATCCCAACCCATTGAGGAGGTCCCAACCCATTGAGGAGGTCCCAACCCATTGGGGATTGGGGATCCCAACCCATTGAGGAGGTCCCAACCCATTGAGGAGGTCCCAACCCATTGAGGAGGTCCCAACCCATTGAGGAAACCAAACCATTGAGGAGGTCCCAACCCATTGAGGAGGTCCCAACCCATTGAGGAGGTCCCAACCCATTGGGGATCCCAACCCATTGAGGAGGTCCCAACCCATTGAGGAGGTCCCAACCCATTGGGGATACCAATCCATTGAGGAGGTCCCAACCCACTGGGGTGTCCCAACCCATCGGAAATCCCAACTCATGGGGTGATCCCAACCCATTGGGGATCCCAACCCATTCTGGAGGGTTCCAACCCATTATGGGGATCCCCACCCATTGCAGTTGCCCCAACCCCTGCAGATCAAAGCCCACGTGGAAAAGCTGCTCACAAAGAAGAAGGAGATGTTGGAGACGTGGGACAAGCACTGGGAGTGGCTGCAGCAGAGTGAGTGCCCCACAGGGTGCTGGGGGTGATGGTGACTGCATGTGGTACCCGTGGTGACGGAGGTGATGGTGACTGCGTGTGGTACCCGTGGTGATGGAGGTGATGGTGACTGCGTGTGGTACCCGTGGTGACGGAGGTGATGGTGACTGCGTGTGGTACCCGTGGTGACGGAGGTGATGGTGACTGCGTGTGGTACCCGTGGTGATGGAGGTGATGGTGACTGCGTGTGGTACCCGTGGTGACGGAGGTGATGGTGACTGCGTGTGGTACCCGTGGTGACGGAGGTGATGGTGACTGCGTGTGGTACCCGTGGTGACGGAGGTGATGGTGACTGCGTGTGGTACCCGTGGTGACGGAGGTGATGGTGACTGCGTGTGGTACCCGTGGTGACGGAGGTGATGGTGACTGCGTGTGGTACCCGTGGTGACGGAGGTGATGGTGACTGCGTGTGGTACCCGTGGTGACGGAGGTGATGGTGACTGCGTGTGGTACCCGTGGTGACGGAGGTGATGGTGACTGCGTGTGGTACCCGTGGTGACGGAGGTGATGGTGACTGCGTGTGGTACCCGTGGTGACGGAGGTGATGGTGACTGCGTGTGGTACCTGTGGTGATGGAGGTGATGGTGACTGCGTGTGGTACCTGTGGTGATGGAGGTGATGGTGACTGCGTGTGGTACCCGTGGTGACGGAGGTGATGGTGACTGCGTGTGGCACCCGTGGTGATGGAGGTGATGGTGACTGCGTGTGGTACCTGTGGTGATGGAGGTGATGGTGACCGCATGCGGTGCAGTAGGTGACCGTATGCGGTACTGATGGTGCTGGAGGTGCTGGTGACCGCGTGCGGTGCAGTAGGTGACCGTATGCGGTACCTGCAGTGCTGGAGGTGCACCAGTTCGCCCAGGAGGCCGTGGTGGCCGACGCGTGGTTGACGGCGCAGGAGCCGCTGCTCCGGAGTCAGGAGCTGGGCAGCAGCGTGGACGAGGTGGAGCAGCTCATCCGGCGCCACGAGGCTTTCCGCAAGGCGGCCGCGGCTTGGGAGGAGAAGTTCAGCTCCTTGAGGAGGCTCACGACGGTGAGGGCAGTGCAGGGCAGCCCCGGGCCTCATCCCATCCCCATCCCATCCAGCCCCATCCATACCCATCCCATCCCCACCCCATCCCATCCCCATCCCATCCCCATCCCCATCCCATCCCCATCCCATCCCCATCCCCTCCCCATCCCCTTCCGATCACATCCCCATCCCATCCCCATCCACATCCATCCCCATCCCCATCCCAATCCCATCCCCATCCAACCCCATCCACATCCATCCCCATCCCCATCCCATCCATCCCCATCCCATCCATCCCCATCCATCCCCATCCCCATCCCCACGGACGCTGCGGTGCCTCCATCCCCATCCCATCCCCATCCCATCCCCATGGACGCTGCGGTGCCTCCATCCCCATCCCATCCCCATCCCATCCCCATCCCCTCCCCATCCCCTCCCCATCCCATCCCATCCCCATCTCCATCCCCATCCCACCCCATCCCCCTCCCTATCCCCATCCCATCCCCATCCCATCCCCATCCCATCCCCATCCCACCCCATCCCATCCCCACCCCATCCCCACCCCATCCCATCCCCATCCCCACCCCATCCCATCCCCATCCCCATCCCCATCCCCCTCCCATCCCCATCCCCATCCCCATCCCCATCCCATCCATCCCCATCCCATCCATCCCCATCCATCCCCATCCCCATCCCCATCCCATCCCCATCCCATCCCCATCCCCACCCCATCCCCATCCCATCCCATCCATCCCATCCCCATCCATCCCCATCTCCATCCCCATCCCATCCCATCCCCATCCCATCCCCATCCCATCCCCATCCCCATCCCCATCTCCATCCCCATCCCATCATCCCCATCCCCACCCCATCCCATCCCCATCCCCACCCCCCATCCCATCATCCCCATCCCCACCCCATCCCCATCCCCATCCCATCCCCCCATCCCATCCCCATCCCATCCCCATCCCATCCCCACCTCCCTCACCCATTCCCCCCCCTCCCCACAGCTCGAGAAGCTCCGCGCTGAGCAGACCAAGCAACCCCGACCCCCTCTCCTGAGCCGCAAGTTCCCGGGGACCCCCTCGGGGGCCCCAACTGCGCCAGAACCGGGACCAGAACCGGGACCAGAACCGGGACCAGAACCGGGACCAGAACCGGGACCGGGACCAGGACCGGGATCGGGATCGGGACCGGGATCGGGATCGGGATCGGGACCGGGACCGGGACCGGAGCCGCGCGTGGGGCTCGTGCGCCAGGAGCTGCGCCCCGAGCGGCTGCAGCCACAGCGCGACCGCGTCCAGGCCCCCCGGGGGCCTCGGAGCCGCCTCCCGGGGACCCCCCCCAGCGGAGCCCGAGGCGGCGGCCGAGCCCCGGCCGGGGCTGCTGGAGCGGAGACGGGAGCGGAGGGAGCGGCGCTTGGAGCGGCAGGAATCGAGCAGCCCGAGGCGCGCCCGACGGGAAAGGGTGAGGGACGGGAGCGGGAGCGGGAGCGGGATGGGGATGAGGAGGGAGCGGGATGGGGATGAGAGGAGCGGGATGGGATGGGGAGGAGCGGGATGGGGATGGGGCAGAGGCGGGAGCGGGACCAGGATGGGGATGGGGACGGGGGATGGGGATGAGAGGGACAGGGCGGGATGGGGGAGGGGGCTGGGACCGGGATGGGGAGGGACCGGGATGGGGAGGGAGCGGGACTAGGATGGGGATGG
>NW_026641730.1:0-792 GCF_028554395.1 Pezoporus wallicus | reverse complement strand
TGTGCTACTAGGCAGCTGAGAAGCAGCTTTGGAGAGGTTGCATTCAAATGTACTTTTAGGAATGAAACCGAGGAGAGACAGCAATAATGGTGACAGCATTGCAAAGCTGACTGTGTGCTGAAGATGCCCCGCTCATGCTTTCCCTCCTGGCTCTTCGACTGTGGGAGCAAACGGCAACCCTAACCCTAACCCTAACCCTAACCGTAAACCAACCCTAACCCTAACCCTAACCCTAACCCTACCCCTAACCCTAACACTAACCCTAAACCTAACCATAACCCTAACCCTAACCCTAACCCTAACCCCTAACCCTAACCCTAACCCTAACCCTAACCCCTAACCCTAACCCCTACCCCTAACCCTAACCCTAACCCTAACCCTAAGCTTTCACCAGCTTTCCCTCCTGGCTCTTCGATTGTGGGAGCAGACGGCAACTGTTCGTGCTCTACTCTCTGTGCAGCTGGGCAGCCGAGAGCAAGCTCTGAAGAGGGTGCATTCAAATGGACCTTTAGGTACGAAACCGAGGAGCGACAGCAATGATGGTGACACCGTTGCAAAGCTGACTGTGTGCTGAAGATGCCCAGCACATGCTTTCCCTCCCGGCTCTTCGGATCTGGGAGCAGAAGCCAGAAGTTCGTGCACTAATCGCTGTGCTACTGGGCAGCTGAGAAGCAGCTTTGGAGAGGTTGCATTCAAATGTACTTTTAGGTATGAAACCGAGGAGTGACAGCAATAATGGTGACAGCATTGCAAAGCTGACTGTGTGCTGAAGATGCCCAGCATATGCTTTCC
>NW_026641729.1:0-7829 GCF_028554395.1 Pezoporus wallicus | reverse complement strand
TCTATGGAGCAGAGAGGGGTCTCTCTGGGGTTTCTATGGGTCTCTATGGGTCGCTATGGGTCTCTATGGGGTCACTATGGGTATCTCTGGGGTCTCTATGGGTTGCTATGGGTCTCTACGGGGTCGCTATGGGGTCTCTATGGGTCTCTATAGGTCGCTATGGGTCTCTATGGGTCTCTATGGGTCGCTATGGGTCTCTATGGGGTCTCTATGGGTCGCTATGGGTCTCTATGGGTCGCTATGGGTCTCTATGGGGTCTCTATGGGTCTCTATGGGGTCGCTATGGGTCTCTCTGTGGTCTCCATGGGTCGCTATGGGGTCTCTATGGGTCACTATGGGTCTCTATAGGTCGCTATGGGTCTCTCTGGGGTCTCTATGGGGTCGCTATGGGTCTCTCTGGGGTCTCTATGGGTCACTATGGGTCACTATGGGTCTCTATGGGTCACTATGGGTCACTATGGGTCTCTATGGGGTCTCTATGGGTCACTATGGGTCTCTATGGGTCTCTATGGGTCTCTATGGGGTCTCTATGGGTCACTATGGGTCTCTATGGGGTCTCTATGGGGTCGCTATGGGTCTCTATGGGTCGCTATGGGGCAGGGCGCTCACCCCTCGCCTCCTGCCCCATAGGACGAGGAAGACGCCGCCCTCCTGGGCCCCCTCCACCTCTTCCCCCCCAATGGCTCCGTGGACCTCATGTACTTCCCCTACTACGGCAAGAGGGTGCACGTGAGTGCTATGGGGCACCCATGGGTGCTATGGGGCACCCATGGGTGCTGGGGGACAGGGGTCCTATGGGGCACCCATGGGAGCTGGGGGTGGTGGTGCTATGGGGCACCAATGTGTCCTATGGGGCACCCATGGGTGCTATGGGGCACCCATGGGTGCTGGGGGACAGGGGTCCTATGGGGCACCCATGGGTGCTGGGGGTGGTGGTCCTATGGGGCACCCATGGGTGCTGGGAGAGGGATGTCCTATGGGGCACCCATGGATGCTGGGGTGGTGGTCCTATGGGGCACCAATGGGTCCTATGGGGCACCCATGGGTGCTGGGGGTGGGGGTTGGTCCTATAGGGCACCCATGGGTGCTATGGGGCACCCATAGGTGCTGGGGGGGGTGTGGTCCTATGGGGCACCCATGGGTGCTAGGGCGCGGAGGTCCTATGAGGCCCCAATGGGTTCTATCGGGCACCCATGGGTGCTATGGGGCACCCATGGGTGCTGGGGGGGGTGGTCCTATGGGGCACCCATGGGTGCTGGGGGTGGTGGTCCTATGGGGCACCAATGGGTCCTATGGGGCACCCATGGGTGCTGGGGGTGGGGGTTGGTCCTATAGGGCACCCATGGGTGCTATGGGGCACCCATGGGTGCTGGGGGTGGTGTGGTCCTATGGGGCACCCATGGGTGCTGGGGGTGGTGGTCCTATGGGGCACCAATGGGTCCTATGGGGCACCCATGGGTGCTGGGAGAGGGGTGTCCTATGGGTCACCCATGGGTGCTGGGGGACAGGGGTCCTATAGGGCACCCATGGGTGCTGGGAGAGGGGTGTCCTATGGGGCACCCATGGGTGCTGGGGCACGGAGGTCCTATGGGGCACCCATGGGTGCTGGGAGAGGGATGTCCTATGGGGCACCCATGGATGCTGGGGGTGGGGGTTGGTCCTATGGGGCACCCATGGGTGCTATGGGGCACCCATAGGTGCTAGGGCGCGGAGGTCCTATGGGGCACCAATGGGTCCTATCGGGCACCAATGGGTCCTATGGGGCACCCATGGGTGCTGGGGGACAGGGGTCCTATAGGGCACCCATGGGTGCTGGGAGAGGAGTGTCTTATGGGGCACCCATGGGTGCTAGGGTGCTGAGGTCCTATGGGGCACATAGAGCCCCATAGATACCCCATAGAGACCCATAGGCACCCCATAGAACCCCACAGGGACCCCATAGAACCCCACAGGGACCACATAGAACCCCATAGGAGCCCCATAGAGACCCATAGAAACCCCATAGGAACCCAATAGAGCCCCCATAGAGACTCCATAGAGACCCATAGAGCCCCACAGGGACCCCATAGAGCCCCATAGGGACCCCATAGAGACCCATAGGGACCCCATAGAACCCCATAGGGACCCCATAGCACCCCATAGGGACCCCATAGAGACCCATAGGGACCCCATAGAACCCCATAGGGGCCCCATAGAGACCCATAGAACCCCATAGGGACTCCATAGAGACCCATAGAGCCCCACAGGGACCCCATAGAGCCCCATAGGTACCCCATAGAGACCCATAGGGACCCCATAGAACCCCATAGGGACCCCATAGCCCCCCATAGGGATCCCATAGAGACCCAGAGGGACCCCATAGAACCCCATAGAGACCCATAGAACCCCATAGGGACCCCATAGAGCCCCATAGGGACCCCATAGAGACCCATAGAACGCCATAGGGACCACATAGAGACCCATAGAGCCCTATAGGGACCCCATAGAACCCCAGAGAACCCCATAGAGCCCCATAGGGACCCCATAGAACCCCATAGGGACCCCATAGAGCCCCATAGAAAAACCCATAGCGCCCCATAGGGACCCCATAGAGCCCCATAGAAAACCCCATAGCGCCCCATAGGGACCCCATAGAAAACCCCATAGCGCCCCATAGGGACCCCATAGAGCCCCATAGGGACCCCATAGCACGCCATAGGGACCCCATAGAGACCCACAGAGCCCCATAGGGACCCCATAGGAAACCCCATAGCGCCCCATAGAAAACCCCATAGGACCCCATAGCGCCCCATAGAAAACCCCATAGCGCCCCATAGGGACCCCATAGAGCCCCATAGAACACCCCATAGCGCCCCATCGAAAACCCCATAGAACACCCCATAGGGACCCCATAGCGCCCCATAGAAAACCCCATAGGGACCCCATAGAGCCCCATAGGGACCCCATAGAACACCCCATAGCGCCCCATAGAACACCCCATAGCGCCCCATAGAAAACCCCATAGAACACCCCATAGCGCCCCATAGAAAACCCCATAGCGCCCCATAGGGACCCCATAGAACCCCATAGCGCCCCATAGAACACCCCATAGCGCCCCATAGTCTCTCTCTCTGCCCCACCGCAGGTGAACTACTCCCAGCCGGTGGTGGCCGTGCTCTTCGCCAACGCCACGCCGGGGGTGCAGCACCACGTGGAGTGCCGGCTGCGGGAGGGGCGGCGCGGCGACTATCGCGACAGCGGCGGCGACTATCGCGATAACGGCGGCGAATATCGCGATAGCGGAGGCGACTATCGCGATAAAGGCGGCGACTATCGCGATAAAGGCGGCGACTATCGCGACAGCGGAGGCGACTATCGCGACAGCGGCGACGGGAGGGACAAGTTCGCCGGCAGGGTGGCGTTCCGGCTGCGGCTGCACCGGGACTGAGCTCAAACCAGTACAGACCAGTACAGACCAGTACAGACCAGTACAGACCAGTTCAGACCAGTACAGACCAGTACAGACCAGTACAGACCAGTACAGACCAGTTCAGACCAGTACGGACCAGTACGGACCAGTACAGACCAGTACAGACCAGTACAGACCAGTTCAGACCAGTACGGACCAGTTCAGACCAGTACGGACCAGTACGGACCAGTACAGACCAGTACAGACCAGTACAGACCAGTACGGACCAGTACAGACCAGTTCAGACCAGTACAGACCAGTACAGACCAGTTCAGACCAGTTCAGACCAGTTCAGACCAGTACAGACCAGTACAGACCAGTTCAGACCAGTTCAGACCAGTTCAGACCAGTTCAGACCAGTACAGACCAGTACAGACCAGTTAACCCCCCCCAGTTCATTCCCAGTTCATCCCAGTTCATCCCAGTTCAGACCAGTTTAGTCCCAGTTCGTCCCAGTTCATCCCAGCGCATCCCAGTTCAGTCCCAGTTCATCCCAGTTCATCCCAGTTCAGACCAGTTCAGACCAGTTTAGTCCCAGTTCATCCCAGTTTAGTCCCAGTTCATTCCCAGTTCATCCCAGTGCATCCCAGTTCATCCCAGTTCAGACCAGTTTAGTCCCAGTTCGTCCCAGTTCATCCCAGCGCATCCCAGTTCAGTCCCAGTTCATCCCAGTTCATCCCAGTTCAGACCAGTTTAGTCCCAGTTCGTCCCAGTTCATCCCAGCGCATCCCAGTTCAGTCCCAGTTCATCCCAGTTCATCCCAGTACAGACCAGTTCAGACCAGTTTAGTCCCAGTTCATCCCAGTTTAGTCCCACTTACATCCCAGTTCATCCCAGTTCAGACCCAGTTTAGTCCCAGTTCATCCCAGCGCATCCCAGTACAGCCCAGTTCATCCCAGTACAGAGCAGTTTATCCCAGTTTAGTCCCACTTACATCCCAGTTCAGACCAGTTTAGTCCCAGTTCATCCCAGTTCATCCCAGTTCACACCAGTTCATTCCCAGTTCATCCCAGCACATCCCAGGACAGACCAATTCAGTTCAGTCCCAGTCCATTCCAGCACATCCCAGTCCATCCCAGTCCATCCCAGTCCATCCCAGTCCATCCCAGTCCATCCCAGTCCATCCCAGTCCATCCCAGTTCATCCCAATCCATCCCAGTCCATCCCAATCCATCCCAGTTCATCCCAGTCCATCCCAATCCATCCCAGTCCATCCCAGTTCATCCCAGTCCATCCCAGTCCATCCCAGTCCATCCCAGTTCATCCCAGTCCATCCCAGTCCATCCCAGTCCATCCCAGTTCATCCCAGTTCATCCCAGTCCATCCCAGTTACCTCCCAGTTACCTCCCAGTCCATCCCAGTTCATCCCAGTTTACTCCCAGTCCATCCCAGTTCATCCCAATCCATCCCAGTCCATCCCAATCCATCCCAGTTCATCCCAGTTCATCCCAATCCATCCCAGTTCATCCCAATCCATCCCAGTTCATCCCAATCCATCCCAGTCCATCCCAATCCATCCCAGTTCATCCCAGTTCATCCCAATCCATCCCAGTCCATCCCAATCCATCCCAGTCCATCCCAATCCATCCCAGTCCATCCCAGTTCATCCCAGTCCATCCCAGTTTAGCCCCATTCCCAAGGGCAATAAAAGCTTTGGTTTTCTATGGGGGGGTTTGACCCAAAAATGGGGGTTTTAAGCCCAAAATGGGGGAATTGACCCAAAAATGGGGGTTTTGAACCCAAAATGGGGGGATTGACCCAAAAATGGGGGTTTTGAACCCAAAATGGGGGAATTGACCCAAAAATGGGGGTTTTGAACCCAAAATGGGGGGATTGACCCAAAAATGGGGGTTTTGAACCCAAAATGGGGGGGATTGACCCAAAAATGGGGGTTTTGAACCCAAATTGGGGGGGATTGACCCAAAAATGGGGGTTTTGAACCCAAAATGGGGGGATTGACCCAAAAATGGGGGTTTTGAACCCAAAATGGGGGGGATTGACCCAAAAATGGGGGTTTTGAGCCCAAAATGGGGGGATTGACCCAAAAATGGGGGTTTTGAACCCAAAATGGGGGTTTTGAACCCAAAATGGGGGGGATTGACCCAAAAATGGGGGTTTTGAACCCAAAATGGGGGGATTGACCCAAAAATGGGGGTTTTGAGCCCAAAAATGGGGGGTTCGAGCCCAAAATGGGGGGGTTTGACCCAAAAATGGGGAGGGATTGACCCAAAAATGAGGGTTTTGAACCCAAAATGGGGGGATTGACCCAAAAATGGGGGTTTTGAACCCAAAATGGGGGGATTGACCCAAAAATGGGGGTTTTGAACCCAAAATGGGGGGGATTGACCCAAAAATGGGGGTTTTGAACCCAAAATGGGGGGGGATTGACCCAAAAATGGGGGTTTTGAACCCAAAATGGGGGAATTGACCCAAAACCGGGGGTTTTGAACCAAAAATGGGGGGATTGACACAAAAATGGGGGTTTTGAACCCAAAAATGGGGGGATTGACCCAAAAATGGGGGTTTTGAACCCAAAATGGGGAGGGATTGACCCAAAAATGGGGGTTTTGAGCCCAAAAATGGGGGGATTGACCCAAAAATGGGGGTTTTGAACCCAAAATGGGGGGATTGACCCAAAAATGGGGGTTTTGAACCCAAAATGGGGGGGATTGACCCAAAAATGGGGGTTTTGAACCCAAAATGGGGGGGATAGACCCAAAAATGGGGGTTTTGAACCCAAAATGGGGGGATTGACCCAAAAATGGGGGTTTTGAACCCAAAATGGGGGGATTGACCCAAAAATGGGGGTTTTGAACCCAAAATGGGGGGATTGACCCAAAAATGGGGGTTTTGAACCCAAAATGGGGGGATTGACCCAAAAATGGGGGTTTTGAACCCAAAATGGGGGGATTGACCCAAAAATGGGGGTTTTGAACCAAAAATGGGGGGATTGACCCAAAAATGGGGGTTTTGAACCCAAAATGGGGGGGATTGACCCAAAAATGGGGTTTTGAACCCAAAATGGGGTTTTTTTGAGCCCAAAAATGGGGGGATTGACCCAAAAATGGGGGTTTTGAACCCAAAATGGGGGGGGATTGACCCAAAAATGGGGGTTTTGAACCCAAAATGGGGGGTTGACCCAAAAATGGGGGTTTTGAACCCAAAAAGGGGGGGGATTGACCCAAAAATGGGGGTTTTGAACCCAAAATGGGGGGGATTGACCCAAAAATGGGGGTTTTGAACCCAAAATGGGGGGTTTACCAAAAAATGGGGGTTTTGAACCCAAAATGGGGGGATTGGGGGTTTTGAACCAAAAATGGGGGTTTTGAACCCAAAATGGGGGGATGGGGGGGATTGAACCCAAAATGGGGGTTTTGACCCAAAAATGGGGGGGGGGATTGACCCAAAAATGGGGGTTTTGAACCCAAAATGGGGAGGATTGACCCAAAAATGGGGGTTTTGAACCCAAAATGGGGGGATTGACCCAAAAATTGACCCAAAAATGGGGGTTTTGACCCCAAAATGGGGGGATTGACCCAAAAATGGGGGTTTTGAACCCAAAATGGGGGGATTGACCCAAAAATGGGGGTTTTGAACCCAAAATGGGGGGATTGGGGGTTTTTGAACCCAAAATGGGGGGATTGACCCAAAAATGGGGGTTTTGAACCCAAAATGGGGGGGATTGACCCAAAAATGGGGGTTTTGAACCCAAAAATGGGGGGATTGACCCAAAAATGGGGGTTTTGAACCCAAAATGGGGGGGATTGACCCAAAAATGGGGGTTTTGAACCCAAAATGGGGGGATTGACCCAAAAATGGGGGTTTTGAACCCAAAATGGGGGGGATTGACCCAAAAATGGGGGTTTTGAGCCCAAAAATGGGGGGGATTGACCCAAAAATGGGGGTTTTGAACCCAAAATGGGGGGGATTGACCCAAAAATGGGGGTTTTGAACCCAAAATGGGGGATTGACCCAAAAATGGGGGTTTTGAACCCAAAATGGGGGGATTGACCCAAAAATGGGGGTTTTGAACCCAAAATGGGGGGGATTGACCCAAAAATGGGGGTTTTGAGCCCAAAATGGGGGGATTGGGGGGATTGACCCAAAAATGGGGGTTTTGAACCCAAAATGGGGGGGGATATACCCAAAAATGGGGGTTTTGAACCCAAAATGGGGGGGATTGACCCAAAAATGGGGGTTTTGAACCCAAAATGGGGAGGGATTGACCCAAAAATGGGGGTTTTGAACCCAAAATGGGGGGATTGACCCAAAAATGGGGGTTTTGAACCCAAAATGGGGGGGATTGACCCAAAAATGGGGGGTTTGAACCCAAAATGGGGAGGATTGACCCAAAAATGGGGGTTTTGAACCCAAAATGGGG
>NW_026641728.1:0-794 GCF_028554395.1 Pezoporus wallicus | reverse complement strand
ACATTGGTGCATTCATCGTTGCTTTCACTGCTCACTTTCATACAGGAAAAGCATTTGAATGGAATCAGTCCAGAGGCTGCTCTCTGCTGCGCAGCAACACAGTCAGCACAGAATGAACAGTGGCATCTGCTCACACGGCAGAAGGAGCAGCAGGGAAAGCTAGTGCTCTGCTTCTTCAGCACACAAGCAGCTTTGCAACGGGGTCACCATCATTGCAGTCTCTCCTCGGGTTCATACCTAAAAGTCCATTGAATCCAAATTCTCAGGTGGTGTCTCTCAGCTGCCCAGCAGCACAGTTAGTACAGCACGAACGTTTGGCCTCTGCTCCCACAGCAGAAGAGCCAGGATTGAAAGCTGGTGCTGGACCTGTTCAGCACACAATCCCCTTTACATTGGTGCCTCCATCGTTGCTTTCACTGCTCACATTCATACAGGAAAAGCATTTGAATGGAATCAGTCCAGAGGCTGCTCTCTGCTGCGCAGCAACACAGTCAGCACAGAATGAACAGTGGCATCTGCTCACACGGCAGAAGGAGCAGCAGGGAAAGCTAGTGCTCTGCTTCTTCAGCACACAAGCAGCTTTGCAACGGGGTCACCATCATTGCAGTCTCTCCTCGGTTTCATACCTAAAAGTCCATTTGAATCCAAATTCTCAGGTGGTGTCTCTCAGCTGCCCAGCAGCACAGTTAGTACAGCACGAACGTTTGGCCTCTGCTCCCACAGCAGAAGAGCCAGGATTGAAAGCTGGTGCTGGACCTGTTCAGCACACAATCCCTTTTACATTGGTGCATTCA
>NW_026641727.1:0-778 GCF_028554395.1 Pezoporus wallicus | reverse complement strand
GGTGGTTTTGTCCAGTTTTGGGGCTCTGAGCTGTGTCCCATAGGAGAAGCAGGACAAGGTGATTTTGGGGTGGTTTTGGCCCATTTGGGGGGTTGTTTGGGGTGTTTTGGCCTGCTTTAGCAGTCATTTTTCTCCTTGGTAGCTGGTGCAGTGCTGTGTTTTGACTTTCGGCTTGGGAACAGAGCTGATAACAAGGATGTTTTGGTTTGGCCAAGGACTTTGTGAGCCTCATGCTCTGCCAGGGAGGAGGGGAACCCAGGAGGAAGCAGAGACAGGACACCTGACCCAAACTGACCAAAGAGGTATTCCATACCACAGCACGTCATGCCCAGGATGTAACTGGGAGTTAGCCGGAAGGGCTGGGGGACTGCAGGGTTGGAGGAGGTATCGGTCGGTGCTTGGTCGGGCTGGGGGGGCGAGTTATCAGTTGGCTGGTGGTGAGGTGATGTATTCTCTTCCCTTGTTATTTCCTTTATCATTATTATTATTGGTGGTAGCAGTAGTGATTTGTGTTATACCTTAGTTACTAAACTGTTCGTATCTCAACCTGTGCGAGTTGTATTCTTTTCGATTCTCCTCTCCGTCCCTCTGGGAGTAGGGGAAGGGAAAGAAGGGGGGGAAGTGAGTGAACGAGTTACCTGACTGGGTTTAAACCATGACACCAGTCATTGGGAACTTCCCCTGACTGCCAGGATTTCTCAAATATGACGGCCAGCGACTTTGCAACTTCATTCGCTAGCTCCTTCAGGACCCGCGGGTGGATCTCACATGGACTTGT
>NW_026641726.1:0-7770 GCF_028554395.1 Pezoporus wallicus | reverse complement strand
CTGAGGCCCCGCCCCGCGTCAGCCATCTTGGGTGCGGGCAGGCGCTGAGGGCGGGCGACGGCCGCCATTTTGAGAGGGGAAAGGCGGCGGGGAGCCGGCGGGTGTTGGGGTGCAGTGGGATGAGGGGGGATCCATTGGGATCGGCTGGGGGTCCGCTGAGCTCCCCTGGGGTCCCCGTGTCCCGTCCCTCAGCGGCCTGGGGCTGTCACGGCCGTGGGGCATGCTGCGGGTGCCATGGAAGCCTTTATGGGACAGGCGTTCCCGTTCCCATTGGGATCCCCTTGCCCCCTTTATCCGGTGTGGCGGCATCCGTGGGGCTGCTCCGCTCTGCTGGAACGGGGGGAGCTGGAAAGAGGGGTGCAGGCACCCACAGTGGTGCCTTGACAGCTTTCTGCTTTAAGAGACATAAACCCGGCTTGTCCCGACCGCGAGGGTTGGGGAGGAGCCAAAACCCCATTGAGTCTGGAAGTGGAACCCCATTGAGTGTGGGAGCAAGAGGCTACTCACGGGGATGAAGAGGAACTGCAGGCCTTCATCCTCGCGACCCCTAACCACCAGCAGCAGGAGGCACTGCGTGAGCGCATCAATGGGGCGAATGCCAGAGAGCCAATTCTGATCCTAGACGGGAACAGGTTTTGCACATGGATGAGGTGGGAAGCAATCTCATCTCCCTGTAGTCATTGTAGGTAACATAAACGGTCTGAGCGGCAAAGGGAAGGCAGGAATGGCTTTGGAGGAGCGATCCCCCTGCGCCTCAGCGCTGACTAAAGCATGCCTGCGGTACAGCTTTAACGCGTTGTGGAGTCCCCGTGTGTCAGGAGGGAAGAGTTGGACCTGGACAAGGCCCCTTCCGACAGGAAGCAGGCGGGGACGCCGTGCCGAGGGATGTGCATGTGGAGCCAGGCGCGCGCAGGATGCTCCCAGGCAGGGCCCATCCCTCCCCTTGCTGCTGGACCACCAGGATACCCCGATGGCGGCGTGCTCACGGCTGTGCCAGTGCGCAGCATCTCGGATCCCTGCTCTCCGAGGCTGGCGGCCATCCCCAGGGCTCACTCAATGCTCTGGATCCCGAAACTGGAGGGCCAGGAAGGAACCACACGCCACGAGGAGGAGGCACGGAGCCCTATGGAGGCCTCATGGAGAGCGCGGTGCACCGGGGACTTGGGCCCTGGTGTCGGAGATGTGGCGGGGAACAAGGGGAAGAGCGGGATTCTCTGCCTGGGATGGGGCAATCCCCGTTCCGGGAACAAAGGGGAGGAGCGGCGGTGATGATTCAGCCCTTGCACAAGCGCTTCCTTCCTCCTCCTGCTTGGCTCATCCTCGTCGGGCAGCATCCGTGCCCTTAGGGCTGGGTGCTGGGGCCCTGAGTCAGCCCTTGCGCAACAGCCACACAGGATGGATCCGTAGATCCCGGGGCACCGCATCCCGGTGTTCCCAGAGCAGGGCCCGGGGTGTCAGCGCGCAGCCCCATGGCAGCAGGTCTGGGGTCACTGGGAGTGGGGATCTCCAGCCCGCACGGTGCCCATTGCGCTGACCTCCCCCGGGCTGGAGGTCAGCTCCCATTCCTGAGCCAGCATGGAGTCAATGGGATAACGCCTATCCTGGGCGCCCATCGTCCCAGCCAGGCACTGCCGCTGCTTCCCACCTGCACCACCGCTCACCGGGGGCAGGGACCCGGATCCCTCCTGTTTGGGGTTTCCCCGGCGGTTTGGGGCGCACAAAGCACCGCCTGCCTTTGGGGTGTCCCTTGGGATGCAGGGATGTGACCCGGCATGGGGGCCACGCAGCCCCCGCTCCCTGCCCGCTGCACATGGCCCCGTGCGGAGCCGCCCGGGGCGGGGGACCCGGGTGACGCAGGAACCGGCACCCACAGACCCCGGCTTCCCTTTGCCGGCGCTGCGGCAGGAGCCGGGCATGGCCGTGTCCGAGCCCAACCTCTACGAGCGGCTGCAGATCCAGTACCCGCCCAGCCCCGCCCGAGGTGAGCCCCGCGCCCCCGGTACCGGTACCCGGATCGGGGCACCCCCGGTACCCGGCTCAGGGCACCTCCAATACCCGGCGGGGGGCACCTCCGGTACCAGTACCCGGCTCAGGGCATCCCTGGTACCCGGATCGGGGCACCTCTGATACCCGGATCGGGGCACCCCTGGTACCGGTACCCAGATTGGAGCACCCCCAGTACCCGGCTCAGGGCACCTCCGATACCCGGCTCGGGGCATCCCTGGTACCGGTACCCGGCTGGGGGCACCCCCAGTACCCGGCTGAGGACACCCCCGGTGCCGGTACCCGGCTCGGGGCACCCCTGGTACCGGTGCCCGGCTGGAGGCAACCCCAGTACCCGGCTCGGGGCATCCCCGGTACCGGTACCCGGCTCAGGGCACCCCCGGCCTCTCTCCCGCAGGTCCCCGCTCCGCTCCGGCCGCATCCTGCTGCGCGCTCAGCACCGCCCTGGCCACGGGCACCGGCCTGGTGCTGGTGCTGGGGGCAGCGCTGGCGGCGGTCATCGTCCTGCGTGAGTGCTGCTGGGGCGGGCAGCGGGCAGGGGCAGGAACGGGCAGGGGACAGGAGCAGGCAGGGGACAGGAACGGGCAGGGGACAGGAACGGGCAGGGGACAGGAGCAGGCAGGGGACAGGAGCAGGCAGGGGACAGGAGCGGGCAGGGGACAGGAGCAGGCAGGGGCTGGCAGGGGACAGGAGCAGGCAGGGGACAGGAACGGGCAGGGGACAGGAGCAGGCAGGGGACAGGAGCAGGCAGGGGACAGGAGCAGGCAGGGGACAGGAGCAGGCAGGGGACAGGAGCAGGCAGGGGACAGGAGCAGGCAGGGGACAGGAACGGACAGGGGCGGGCAGGGGACAGGAACGGGCAGGGGACAGGAGCAGGCAGGGGCTGGCAGGACCTGACCCTGTGCCTTGTCTCCCCCAGACATGCAGGGCCAGGCAGAGCTGCGGGCAGCGCGGGCAGAGCTCACAGCAGTAGGGACCCATCTGCTGCCCGAGCCCGATGGTGAGAGGGGCCGTGGGGCTGCCCGTACCCTCCATCACCCTGCCTGCACCCCTGCCTGCGCCCCTGCCCATCGCCTCTCCTGACCCCCCAGGTACCCGGAGCCCCGCTGAGAGCCTGGCAGCGGTGCAGAAGCGGAAGGAGCAGCTCGGTAACGAACGGGGGTGCCCTGAGGGGGGGGGGGGGTGTGTGTCCCGGGGGGTGCCCCCGGTGTTCCCGGTGAGTGACCGTGGGTGCCGCAGGCCGCTGGCTGCAGGCTCTGGCGCTGGGCTGGCGGCACCACCGCGGCCACATCTACTTCTTCTCCGGGGAGCGCAAGCCCTGGCGCGATGCCGAGGCCGCCTGCCGCGCCGTGCACGCGCACCTCGCCTCCGTCACCGGCCCCGACGAGCAGGTGCTGCCCGTGGCCCTGCCCGTACCCATATCCGGGCCCTCGCCTGCCCATGACCCCTACCTGTGCCCCCTGCCCATGCCTTCTCCTGACCCCAATCTGTGCCACCTCCTGCTTATACCCCTGCCCATCCGTGCCCCCTGCCTGTATCCCCATCCGTGCTCTCTCCTGCCCATACCTCCTACCTGTGCCCTCTATCCATGCCTTCCCCTCACCATTACCCACTGCCCATATCCCCTGCCCATATCCCCTGCCCACACCCCCTGCCCATGACCCTGATCTGTGCCATCTCCTCATTATACCCCTGCCTGTATCCCCATCCGTGCCCTCTCCTGCCCATACCTCCTACCTGTGCCCTCTATCCATGCCTTCCCCTCACCATTACCCCCTGCCCATATCCCCTGCCCATGACCCCGAGCTGTGCCATCTCCTCATTATACCCCTGCCCGTATCCCCATCCGTGCCCTCTCCTGCGCATAACCCCTACCTGTGCCCTCTGTCCATGCCTTCTCCCCACCATTACCCACTGCCCATATCCCCTGCCCACATCCCCTGCCCGTACCCCCTGCCCATGACCCCGATCTGTGCCATCCCCTGCTTATACCCCTGCCCACAGCCCTATCCATGCCCCCTGACTGTATCCCCATCCATGCCCTCTCCTGCCCATACCTCCTACCTGTGCCCTCTGTCCATGCCTTCTCCCCACCATTACCCACTGCCCATATCCCCTGCCCGTACCCCCTGCCCATGACCCCGATCTGTGCCATCTCCTGCTTATACCCCTGCCCACAGCCCTATCCCTGTCCTCTCCTGCCCATGCCTGTATCCCCATCTGTGCCCTCCTGCCCATATCCCCTGCCCATGTCCTCTCCTGCCTGTAAACCCTGCCCGTACCCCCTGCCTACGCCCCATGTCCCCTTGTGCCCTCTCCTGCCCATGCCCTCTTCTGCCTGGAGAGGTCTCCTCTCCTGCTGCAGGTACCCCTGCCCGTGGCCCCTCTTTGTGCCTGTACCCCCCATCCCCACCATCTCCTGCCCTGTGCCCACTCCTGCCTGTACCCACTGCCCACACCCCTTGCTCATGACCCCGTCCATGCCCCCCCCGTATTCCCTGCCTGTCCCACGTCCCTCAGGACTACCTGGCACGGGAAGCAAGAGGAGGATCCTATTGGATTGGGCTGACGGCCACGGGCCCGGGGGGGTCCTGGCACTGGGTGGACGGGACCGCCTACAGCCAGGCGCAGAGGTGAGCGGGGCTTGGGGGGCACAGGGGGGACCTCAGCCCCCCCAGCACCCCCCCACCGACCCCACTGTGACCCAGCAGCTTCTGGGCGCCGGGGCAGCCGGACGGCACCGACCACGGGCAGTGGGGCCGGGAGAGCTGCGCCCAGATCCACCCCGTGGGCAACGGGCTCTGGAACGACCACAACTGCAACTTCACCTTCCCCTGGGTCTGCAAGAGGGACCTGAGCGCGCCCTGAGGCCGCGGGGAGGGACCCGGACCCAGACCCAGCGCCGCTGCGCTGCTGGAGCCGTCGCCAGCACCATGCTGGAGAGCTGGATGGGACCCCAGGGACCTCCGCTCCCCCAGAGCCAGGCAGCCCGGTGCCGGGCTGTGATTAAACTGCTCCCACTGCACCTCCTGCGGCTGCCTCTGGCCTTCCCCATGCAGGGGGGGGTCCAGCACCCCCAGAGCCCCGGGATGGGAGAGCCGGGAAGGTTCAGCCTGGAGAGGGACCTTGGAGCAGCTCCAGTGCCTGAAGGGGACACAGAAAACCTGGAGAGGGGCTCCTACAACAGCGCATGGGGATGGGATGAGGAGTTTGGGCTTCCAACTGGAAGGGGTGGATGGGATACAGGGAAGTTCTTCACGCTGAGGGTGGGGGCACATGGGAAGGGCTTGAATGGAGAGGCTGTGGCTGCCCCATCCCTGGCAGTGCTCAAGGCTGGGTTGGACACAGGGGCTTGGAGCAAGCTGCTCCAGTGGAAGGGGTTGGGGTTGGGGCTGGAGGAGCTTTAAGGTCCCTTCATCCCAACCCATCCATGGTTCCATCACTCTAAGCCCCCCCAGCCCCTCTGCCCATCCCTCCCCTGCCCTTTGCTGCCCTTGGCTGTGGTGCCATGGGGGGCATGGTGCCATGGCTCCAGCCCCTCACCTTGCCATTGCAGTGGGATGGGATCCCAGGACCCCCCTGCACCCACAGCTCCACCAGCAGCACCCAGCCCACTCCCAGCACTGCTGGCACCCATAACCTGCCCCCACTCACTGGGCATGGGTGCATCCTGCTCGGGTGCCTGTTCACAAGGTTCCCAGTGCACCGGGACCAGTTACACCCCCTCCCACACACACACACCAGTGCCCCATTCCCACCAGGATCCCTCTTATCCCGAGGTGACAAACCCCATCTCCAGCCACCCCATCCCACACTGGGTACCCCTCATAGCACCCAGTGGGGAGAACCCTAACCCAGGGTCCCACATGGAGGGGATGGAGGCACCCAGCACCCGTTGGGCTGATGGTGAGAAGCTTCCAGGACCTTCTGTGGGGAAAAGCACCCCTGTTTTAGCATCCTTTTATAGCGGATGATCCGGGAACCATGGAGCTGCCTGCTCCAGGGACAATGGAGCATCCCGGTCCAGGAATCATGGAGCATCCTGGTCCAGGGAGAATGGAGCATCCCGGTCCAGGAATCATGGAGCATCCTGGTCCGGGAGCCATGGAGCATCCCGGTCCAGGGAGAATGGAGCATCCTGGTCCAGGGACAATGGAACATCCCAGTCCAGGGACAATGGAGCATCCTGGTGAAGGGACAATGGAACATCCCAGTCCAGGGACAATGGAGCATCCCGGTCCGGGAGCCATGGAGCATCCTGGTCCAGGGACAATGGAGCATCCTGGTCCAGGGACAATGGAACATCCCAGTCCAGGGACAATGGAGCATCCCGGTCCGGGAGCCATGGAGCATCCTGGTCCAGGGACAATGGAGTATCCCGGTCTAGGGACAATGCAGCATCCTGGTCCGGGAGCCATGGAGCATCCCGGTCCAGGAGCCATGGAGCATCCCAGTCCAGGGACAATGGAACATCCTGGTCTGGGAACCATGGTCCTGGATTTGTCCAGCATGGATTCAGGAACGTGGGGATGGACATCAGCCCCCTCCAGCCCTCCCCTGATGGCATCTAAAGGGACAAATGGACCAAACCCTGCTCTTGGCTGCCTGGTTGCTCTTTATTCCAGAGCTACGGACGGCTCCCATCCATCCCATTGGGATTCGGCGGCCGCTTCGCACCCATCTCAGCGGGCTCTTTTGATGCCCATCTCCCGATCCATGCCTTGGATGAAGCCTTCGTTGAGGAAGAGCATCTCCCCGTGGGGCAGGAGCCGCTCGAGGAGCCCATCGGCTGCATCCGGATGGAGCAGGGCATTGGCCCCGGGATCCAGGAGCCGCAGGGATGCGAGGAAGCGTGGAGCCAGGCGGCGGAGGGTGAGCTCAGCCAAGGCGAGGTTCTCTTGGGGCTCACAAACCAAAGCCAAAGCCAAAGCCATCACCTGGATCCACGTCACCGTCACCCGCTCGGGAAAGGGGTCCCCGGGGGGCAGCTGGAAAACCCCATAGGGAGCGCTCTGGAAGGAGACGGCATCGGGGGGGACGTGGGGAGAGGATGGGTGAGGCAGGGAGGAGCGGAGGAGGTGGCATTGGGTGGTCACTTGCCTAGGGGAGAAAAGGGGGGGGACGGGTGTTAAGAGCACCCCAATACAGGGAGGGATGGGGGGGACCACAGCTGTTGGGGGGGACGGGGCTCGACGGGATCCCCGGGGCCGTGCGGCCCCGGGGATCCCGTCGAGCCCCGTCCCCCCAAAAAGGGGTTTGGGGTCCCATGGGTCTCCATGTCCCATAGAGGGGAGATGCCATGGGATGGGTGGGGAGCATCCCATAAAGAGGGGAGTCCCATGGACCGGGCTGTACCACAGGTACCTGTAGTCCGATGGGCGGGGCTGTACCACCGGTACCGGGTGTCCGATGGGCGGGGCTGTACCACCGGTACCGGTGTGGGGGGGGTCCGATGGGCGGGGCTGTACCACCGGTACCGGGTGTCCGATGGGCAGGGCTGTACCACCGGTACCGGTTGGGGGGGTGTCCGATGAACGGGGCTGTACCACCGGTACCAGGTGTCCGATGGGCAGGGCTGTACCACTGGTACCGGTGGGGGGGGGGGGGGGGGGGTCCGATGGGCGGGGCTGTACCACCGGTACCGGTGTGGGGGGGTGTCCGATGGGCGGGGCTGTACCACCGGTACCGGGGGGGGGGTGTCCGATGGACGGGGCTGTACCACCGGTACCGGTGTGGGGGGTATCCCATAGATGGGGCTGTACCACC
>NW_026641725.1:0-778 GCF_028554395.1 Pezoporus wallicus | reverse complement strand
TAGACCCCCTCATGGACCCCCTCATGGACCCCTATGGACCACCCCATGGACACCCCAATGGACCCCCATAGACCCCTATGGGCCCCCATGGATCCCTATGGACCCCCCATGGACCCCCATGGACCTCCCCTGGAGTCCCCCCTTGGACACCATGGACCACCCCCCCCCCATGAACTGCCCTGGGAACCCCCATGGACCCCTCTATGGACACCCCATGGACCCCCATGGACACCACGTAGACACCTCCAGAACCTCCCATGGACCCCCCCACATCCGTCCTGCCCCCCCCCGGTGTCCCCATGGGAGCTGTGGGGTGGGAACTGGGGCCTTGAGTGCTGCAATAAAGCCTTGGAGATGAAGAGGGAGCTGGTTTGGTGCTGGGACGCTGCTGGGGGCTGGGTCTGTCTTGGGGTGCTGGGGGCCCTATTGGGGTGCTGGGGTCCCTATTGAGGTGCTGGGGTCCATCCATGGTGCTGGGGTCGCTATGGGGGTGTGAGGATCCATCCAGAGGTAGCTGGGTCTCTCCTGGGGTGCCAAGACCAATCCTGAGGATCCATCCTAGGGTGCCAGGAGCCCCCTTGGGGACCAAGGACCACCTGGATGCCAGGATCCACCCCCAGGGTGCCAGGGACCATTTTGGGGTGCCAGGCTCCATCTGGAGGTACCAAGTCCCCTCCTGATGTCCCACACGCCAGGATTCCCACCTGGCTGCCAGGACCCATCCTGGAGTGCTGGGGTCTATCTTGAGGTGCCAGGACCCATCCTGCATCCATCCTGT